>NC_048597.1:140792680-141088109 GCF_003668045.3 Cricetulus griseus
ATGTTTTTGTTTTTCTCTCCAAATAATCTATCTTGTCTTTCAAATAATCAACCTTGCTGCATCCATGGAGGCCACATTCCAGCTAAAAGCAAGTCATAAAAACAAGGAAAAGGAGTGTCCCTTTAAGAACTTGTCCGAGAAGCTGCATTTGTCTTATGTGCCTGAATTTAGTCACTAACTGCAGCCAACCAAAGAGATGCCTGGAAATTCCAGTGTTTTATGATTAAGGGGAAAGATAAGAATAGATGCTGCGTTACACTTCACAGTCGCTGACCTCCAGGGCAAGGGGAGTAGCCATCTCCTAAAATGAAGAAATTAAAAAATGTAGTGTCATTTTCAAAAAGAAAGAAAAGTTTTAAGAACAGATCCACAGAAGATGTCCATGGGGGAATCTGGGTTGGATGTGTGTACACAGTGATAAGTATCTATCCATGCCTAATAGTCTTTCTTCATGGATCATTGAACCATAGTGGGTGGCATGAAGATTTGTGCTAGATCTACAGTCCCTAAGGAAGAGGTCCTACCTCTCCCCAACCCTCACATTCTTTGTAAGGTACATTTTATTATCAAGTACAGAAAATCTAATCTGTAATGGTCTTACTCAATATGACCTATCATATGTCCCTATAAAGAGACAAATGCATGGGGGAGAAAAGAAGATATAAAAATAGGAATAAGAATATTCCTATTCATGCCAGGTAGTGATGGTGCATGCCTTTAATCCCAGCACTCGGGAGGCAGAGGCAGGTGGATCTCTGTAAATTTGGCCAGGTTCGTGTTCAGAGCGAGTTCCAGGACAGGCTCCAGAGAAACCCTTGCTGCATCCATAGAGGCCCACATTACATCTAGAAGCAAGACAAAACAAAAAAACAAAACAAAAAAAAAAGAAAAAAGAAAAAACCCAGCCACAAAAGGAATGTATTCATTTAGATAGAAATCTGAAAAATTACATTTGTTGGGTATAACTACTTTGTCTTCACTATTGTATTATTTCCAAGCAATCTAGAAAGAGATTCTAGACATTATCAACCAATCAATCCGTCTGTCCGTCCATCCATCCATCCATCCATCCATCTATCCATCCATCCACCTGTCTGTCCTACAATGATGTTTTTTTTTTTTAGAAACTTCCCCTCGAAAGAAATAAGGTTGGCAACAGAGATGTGGCAGAAAATATGGCTAAACAGGTTACAGGAAGAGGCAGATGGGTACTAGAGCAGTCATGGTTTTTGTTTTTTCTTCTATGTTTAATTTCATTCTAAAGTTCACAGGAAACCAGTAAAGATGTCAGTAAAGGTATCATGAATAGAAAAGACTATGCAGGCTCCTGACTACTTCAGGAAGGAAGGATGACAGGGGCAATAGGGGAGAAGAGAATGCTGCCTGCCTATGTGGGTTTGATGACAGTGTTAGACTGATTATAGGATGGAGAGGGGCCAGAATTGGAGAAGCAATAGACATTAGTGAAGTATGAAGGACTCAGAAATATCATAACCCATCTTTCTGTCTGGAAGATGGCATTGAAAGCAGCTCACTTCACATCAACAAGGGGTAGATGGGCATTGGCTACAGAAGAAGGCAGGTGGCAAGGTCCAGTTTCTGCTCCCCTCTCTCATGTGTCTGGCTAATTTTAATTCATATCAAGATGAACTTTTGCTATGACCTGAGCATGTCCCATCATTCATGTGCTGGAAACTTCACCCCAAATGCATGGTGTTGAGAGGTATGATATTTAAAGTTTGGTCCAGAAGGGTTTTGCCCTCACAAATTGGTTAATAAGAGTGTGTTAGTTATCTCAGCAGAGGCCTTTGGTGGCAGGATAAAGTTTGATCTTCTTTCCTTTCTGTCTTGCTCTTTCCCTCATCCTTTTGCCTTCTTCAATGGGTTGATATAGCCTGAAGATTATCACTAGATGCCTGAATATTGCTCTTCAATATTCTAGCCTCCAGAGCCATGAAACTAACACATGTCTATTGTTTATAAATTTCCATGTACTGTACAAAATAATTTCACATGAGTATAGGAAGAGCTACAGGATTAAGATGAAGTAACAATCCATTGCTTAGGACATTTCCAGACTGGTTTCCCCCTCTTTCTACAAAGCTCACTAGAGACTCTTCCTCCCTACCTTACATTTGGTTGACAATTGCCAAATTACAGACAGGTTTCCAACTGCCTCCAAGGAAAGAAAAGAACCATTAATAAAACATTAACATCACAGGCATCCAGAAGAGAAACAAAAACAAAAACAAAAACAAAATTTAAATAACTCAGCCACAAATAAATCACACATTTTCTCCTCTCTGAAGTCTGTATTATATTAAACACAATAATATCTCCAGGGATGGTGACCCTGGGACTGACTTGCAGGTAAGTCAGAAGGAAAAGGCTTCCCAGCAGATGGAAGAGTGAGTTTTCCTCTCTGAGATGCCTGCTCCTTCTGGGGAAAGGCATGGGTATCCACTGTAGTGATATGTTTTTCATGATTTATTAAGGCTTGCCTGAGGATTCAGAAAGCAAAGTCAGCCACAAGCCACAGAAGCCAGGCACACACCTTTAATCCCAACAACCAGAATCTAGGAGGTTGTAGTACACACCTTCAATCCTAGGATTTAAGATTAAGAGGTAGGAGGATCTCTGTGAGTTCAAGGCCTCCCACATCTACCCAAGACTGAGTCCTAAAGAAAAACAGCTCATGCGTTTGATCCCAGCACCTGAGATGGCACATCTTTAATCCCAGAATTAGGGAGGTATGTAAGACAGGAGTCACTATCAAGTATTCATTCTCCAGCTACAATGAGGATTCCTCTGCCATGCTGAGAAGAGGCAGCAGGATCAGCCTACTCAGCCCAAGGTTATGGTAAGAGCTAGTAGCCTGCTACTTTGCTTTTCTGTTCCTCAGCTTGAAGTTTGAACACCAATATCAGTCTCTGCATCTTTTAATTTATCATGTTATAATCCATGCCTTTTAAACCAGAACAGAGCTGACCATTTCCCTGACCCTTGCATCCTCACTGCCACTTTCCCAGCTGGCCTTTCTGTCCAAACTCAGTTTGGTGAAAGATGTTAGCTAGTTGGCTTCTGGGAAGGGTCAGTGACTTCTTGGATTTGCCTACTTTTTACAAGATAGTGTGATGGGCTCTGCTAACCTATCCTCCAATGCTCAGTGGGAAAGTTCTAATGCAGATTCTAATAGCTGTCCAAAGTGTGGGAGGAAGTGCCAGATGTTTGGCATTCAGAAAAGATTCCTGGTCTACTCCTGTACCCATCACTTCAACAAGTTTTTTTTGTATTAGGCACAGTCCAATGAACACTGTCTGTTGGTACAGATTTCAGCCTTTTCTGTGGCCTGGGAATGTTAGGAATTATAGATATTACTTCACTACCAGAAGTAATAGATTAAATGATTTTTAGTATAATATTTAATCTTCACTTTCTTGACTGTATACTCATCCAGGAGACAGATAACATTTATCTCTAGATAGATGTGTTTGTGAAGGCCTTTGCAGAGACAGAAGGACTCACCCTGACAGTGAGTTGCATCCTATGAAATGGGAGTAAGGACCCAATGAAGGGTAGAAACCAGGCAAATACCCCTTCTCTGCTTCTTCTCCACCATGATGTTCTGCCCATGCACTGGAGCCAAGCAACCATGGACAAAAACTCTAAGTACACTCTTCTGGTCTTCAGTTGTGACTTCCATGATACTGATACTTAATAAAAGTACTTAATCTATGTAACACATTCTTGAAAAACAAAGAATTCCTTGGTGAGACGAAAAATGCTACTCCTCCCAAAAAAGAATAATATTCAAATGTTATAAATTCTAGTTTCTTGAATGTTGAAATATTAGTGATGCGACCCAAGCAGGTCTTTCCTGGTTGCTTACGTTGGCATTTTCTTTTTTCTCCTTCCTTCCTTCCTGTCTCCCATCCTTCCTCCCTCCCTCCCTCCTTCCCTCCCCTCCTTTATTTTTATGAAATGATTTCCCTATCTGATCAGAGTGGTATTGAATACAATCACTTGGAAGTCTCTGAGAGCAAGGCAGATCTTTTATGGAAGAAAAGGTGATGGGAAGGCTGAGAAGAAGGTGCTTTTGAGATCCTGGGCTTGGAGTTTGGGCTATCATGGCCACAAGCTGGAGGAAAGCTAACAGTTAGCCCATGCTGGAGCAGGTAAAGATGGGCTTTGGGAAGAAGTATGAGGACATGCCATACTGGCCCAATGACACTGCTGTTAGACTTCTGGTCTCCAGATCCATGAAAACCTTTGTTGTTTTGAGGCATCAAATCTGTGTGGTGTTTGGTTGAAACAGCCATGTGGACCTTATATCAACTCAAACATGTTTTCAATTTAAAGAAAATTTAGCTAACAGGTTGATTCTCTTTAAGTTTTCCACTTCACATTTTTTATTTCAAATCTTTGTCATGTTAGTTTTCCCAGATGAAAGAAGAGGTTGTGCTTAATATTTTATAGTCTATCAGAAAATCACTTTGATTTTTTATCTCATTATTTCTGCACTATATACAGAAGATAATGCTTATAATCGTGGGGTTGTTTTAAAGTTCAAATGAGATCAAGTGGTTATGAGTCATTGCCAAGCTGTCAAGTACTGTAAAAAGTGTGGCATAGGTCTAATCAGATTGATTAACTGGTAAAATAACCTCCTGGCAATCACTTTCTCTTCTCTTGACCCCCCCCCCCCATATTTACTCTGTTATCTATGGAAAAGAAGTCTACTTAAAGGTGAGGGCTGGATGGTGGCTCAGTTAATGAAGTACTTGCCACACAGAGGAATATCTGAGTTCTATATTGTGGTACTTTGAAGGAGAATGGTCCCCATAAACTCATGTGTTTAAATGCTTGGTCCCAGCTGGTGGAACTGCTTGGGAAGGATTAGGAGCTGTAGCTTCGTTGGAGGAGGTATCTTGCTGGGGATGGACTTTGCAGCTTAAAAAGCCCATGCCATTTCCAGTGTGATCTCTCTGGTCATGCTTATGGACCAGGATGTAAATGCTCAGCTTCTGTTCCAGGACCATGTCTACCTGCCTTCTGCCATGCTTTCCTCCATTGTGGTCATGGACTCACCCTCTGAAATTCCAAGCCCAATAAACTCTTAATTTTGTAAGTTACCTTGTTCTTGGTAGTTGCATGGCAATAGAGAAATAGCTAAGAAATATTCCCTAGCACTCATATAAACTGGGTTGTAGCACTAGCCTCTAATCCCAGAACTTCATATTTGGACACAGGAGGATCCTTGAGGTTTGTTGGCCAGCTAGGCTAACCAAAGCAGTGAACTCCAGGATCAGTGAGAAACCTTGTCTCAAAAAATAACATGGAAAGGGATTGAAGAAGACAACCAGTATCCAATCCTGGCCTGCATATCCTTGTGCATAGTCATGTACTCCAAACAAGCACACACACACACACACACACACACACACACACACACACACACACACACACGTGCGCGCGCACGCACGTGTGTGTGTGTGTTTGTGTGTGTGTGTGTTTGTGTGTGTGTGTGTGCGCAAAGGTAAACAATGATAATCTTATAAGTAACTCACAGTATTTTAGATAAACTTGACACCTTTCCTGGGAAGATCCCTGGAATCAAATCCTGACCTTGTCCATTATCTCTGATACTTTAGTCATTTGTTTTAATAAAGAACTAACCTAGGACAGTGATACACATAATACAACTTACAACTGAATGGACACTGACAAGATGTGCTAAGGGAACTGGCTGAGTCCTTCTCTGGTACAAGATTCCTTCAAAAGCTTTCATGCAAAATGTTTATTTGTTTTTATTTATGTGTCTAATGTAATATTTTGCCTGCATGTGTACCTATAGATCACATGCATGCAAGCCCTAAAGATGCCAGAAAAGGGTGTCTGCCCTCTGGAAATAGGGTTACAGACTGTTATGAGGCCCCATGTGGGTGCTGGGTAGTGAACCTGGGTCTTCTGGAAGAGCAGCCATAGCTCTTAACCATAAATCTACCTCTTCAACCCCTTATTTTTATTTGTTAATGTTCATTCAGATCTCAGGAGACTCAACCTGTTTTAGTTATTTATTTTGTCAATTTCAAGCCCCATGTACTGAAATTTTCTCTAAGGAAAAAGCTAAGTTATAATCCAGCCACTCATCACTTAAAACACAGACGATATTGCTATTAGTTATATAGACACTTACTGCAATCATTACCCCATACTGAAGCAGGACACAGCAAGCTAAACAACATGGCAGATGGTAAGGTCTTCTCAAGCATGCCCTTTTTGGTGGTGACTATATGCATAGCTTCTGTGGGTTTTCTAGAATTCAGCTAAGAGAAGGGTTCTCAATTTAGCACTCTGAGGTTGGGGTGTCCTGCAGATGTCTAGGCTGGCTCTGAGGCCTTGCTTGAGATCTGTGCACCTGGAAAATCTGTACTCACTATAGCCTTGTCTACTTATGCTTTACTGCCCACACTGAATGTGGACCTTTTCCCCCAGCATGTCGTGATGGTGTAGTCAGCTATTGGCTGAACTGTGGCCATTAGGCAAAGTTTGAAATGGAATATCATGGCTAATGTTCCCTTAAAACCAGTGACCAGGATGTTGTGGGCATATAACAGCAATGTCTGGGGATTCAGCTTTTCTTTAATGCTCACTGAAATATTCTTCTGTCAATTCAGCTTCTAAACTGGAGGCCATTCCCTCATGTCCACCTTAAGAAAGTGGCTACCCCACCTCAGGAGCATGTGTGAGTTTGTATGCACTCATATATGTGGGGATGTGTGTGATTGGGGGACAGGTGATAAGGGGTATTAAGGTGATAAGGGCTTCTACCTATTTCTCCATGGTGATGAGCATACATCATTGTTAATCTTCTATTTTTAAAAACTCCAGCCCCATCACTCACTGTCTTTTCCCAAGAATGCATCCATTCCACAAATACACAATTGTAGGCCATCGGCTTTGAATAAAAAAGGGACTGTTTCATGTATTGTGGCTTGTACTCACCTGTTCTGGACATTTTCCTGGATCTTAGAAGATTTTGCTAGTATGAGAAAGGACCTTAACTACAGTTTAAGTTCAGTGCTACCATAGGGGGACTTGAAGGATGCTGTTGTTAAATACTTGGCTTGGGTGAGATACTGTACAGAAAATATCCAGGTTTGCACTCTGAAGTTTTAATGGACTCTTTTGTTAACAATAGTTTTTTTTTTTTTTTTAATAGCCTCATTTAGTAAAATGTCTATGCAGAGAAGATGGGTTCCCAAGACCTTTAGCTAAGGCAAAATCAGGCCTCCTGAAACAGGTAGAAGGTGAGGTGGAGTTGCTTGGGGGAATGAGATTGTCATAGTGAAGAAGAAGAAGGTGGGAGGGACATCCACACTCTGCCTGGAGATAGATCCCTGTCTCCTTTCCAGTGTTGCCAAGGGAACCACCTGAAACTCCACTCTGCTCTATCTGGTAGCTCCTTCAATGGGGAGACTCCAGCTGTTTAAAGCCATGTTGGCAGCCTCTTTGGCTCCGGAGATCCTGACATTTCTGACGCCTGCTTCTGGCTGCCCCACATGGGCATACTCGTGGCAGCATGCAGTGCAACAAGAAAAACCTAAATTTAAATGTTAAAAAGCTTTTGTTCATTACCAGTGGCATTTCCCCCCTCCCCATTTGTCACTTGGAGCAGAGCTGTGACTCTTTTAATATCAAACAAATAATAAGCTCCCTCTAAAGTGATTTTTCTGACAAGGAGCTCAATGTATTAAACTTTATCTATATTTTAATAGCCAATTTCACACCAAACTGCCTTCTTAATAATGTATTTACCACCTGGGGATATTATTCCAACCCATCTGGAAAGAATTGGAAATTAACTGTCCCTAAACTGAGTCTGTGTGCACTTTACACATGCTGGAGAAAACAGCGGTGTCATTGCTAGGGAGGGGGCCTGGGGCCACCACCTGGGGAGGGTGAGAGCTGGAGGAGAAGCGATAGTGGGTTTAGAGACACAGATTCCATCTTCAGAGGCAAAGCTCATACCATGATGAGCCAAGGAGGACTGCTGCCAGGTAAGGCAAGGTTGCAGGGAGCAAGGGCCTGTCTAACAGTGTCTGCAAAGGATGACTTCCTGTGTACCAAGCAGAAAGGAGCTTTACCTGAACCAGTATCTCAGCTCACCTTTTGTTGCCTTGTCGGCGAAAGGAAGAGGGTTATCTGGGTGATTTCATGGATGTTTTATGTATGTGTGCACACATAAAATCTGTATGCACAGTGGCAGTTTGGGGATTGTTAGTGCATTTGGGCTGCTATAACAAAATGCCAGAAACCAAATAATTTTTAAACTATGAAACTCTATTTCTCCGAGTTCTGGCAGATAGTGGCCTTTCATCAGGGCAGCACCAGTTTTGCTGGCTAATGAGTATCTGCTTTCTGGTGCCTTCCTTCTGTGCCTTTGCTCTGTGTCATCATTACCTCAGAAGTCTCTCTGGGACCTCTTTTTACAAGGTCACCAATCCCACTCAAGAAAACTCTGCCCTCCGGACATCACTAATATTTTCACATATGAATTTGAAGAGGTCAGTAAGGTTGGAGGAAACAAGCATCCAGACAACAGCAGGGTTCTATTTAAAAATGCTTTATGTGCTCTTGTTAGTTAATTTTCATTGCTATGACAAAACACCCAAGAGAAACATTTCGGAAGGAGTGTTCATTTGGGCCCGGGTTTCAGAAGATTCAATGTATGGGTACTTGGTCCAGTTGCTTTCAGCTGAGGTGTTACTGGACACCATGGTAGACAGCAGTGCTCATTTACCTTGTGGCAGCCAAGAAAGAGAGAAAGAGAGGTCTAGGAGCCTTAAAAAATTTACCATCCAAATGTTCACTACCAGTAGCTTACCTCCTCCAACAGGCCCTTCTAATAGCACATTCAGCTACAAACTCATCAAAGGGTTAATCTGCTGATGATATCAGGGCTCCCATGACCCAGTTACTTCTCAACAGTGCCACCAGCTGGGAACAGAGCTTTCTATATCTAAGCCTGGTATCCAAACCATAAGACATGCCTAACACAATGTGAATTATTGAGAAAATTATCGTTTTCCACTCTTACTAATTCATGCCTATGGAAACTGACAAAGACTGACAGATCCTAAAGAAACAATAAAAAATAAGAGATGTTTGCAGGAGACAGAAATGCTTTTCACTAGGGAGGGGTTTAGAGAATGAACAGGCCCCAGGAGCCACATTAAGAACTAAACATAATACACACAGCCTCTCTCCAAGAAGAAAATGACACTTTCTCTTGTCAACTGGACATGTGTCCAACAAAGCACAGGGAGGGGGTAGAATAAACTGGGCTCAGTTCACTCATTGAAATTCCTTAAATGTTGTCAAACACCCATTCTATGGATAAAGGCATATGTCATTACAGGAAGATACCTTGAGTTCCTTAATGAATGCAACAGTGAAAGAAAAGATATGAATGTTTCTGGTGGGATTCAGAGCATCTCAAGAGGGCTGGACATCTTTTGTTTTAAAGGTAGACAGATATTGAAGCATCCCCACAATGGCATCCATGTGCTTGCTATCTAGTACATAAGCCAAAGATTGGGTCTTTATGGGGCCTGAGAAGTCTGGGTCACAAAGTAAATATGGTGTGATTCCTCAATATGTACTGGACACATCTAGATTTCAAAAGAACCATGTGTAGAAGTGCTGGTTTTTAAAGGAAATCCAAGGTTATAAAATTTAGTTCAATATCATCTGGGAAAAGGGTCAGCTTCAAGATGTGGTCAGTATAGGTCAGGACTTCAAGTGTGACAGAAAGTTAATTTTGTAAGCAGGGAATTACCATTTGTGGGATATACAAGTTTTTCAAAGAAAGGAATGGAAGATCAATGGTGGCTTCTATGAGCCAGTTCCAACTAGCTGCTTCTATTGAGAGGACAATGTGATAACCTTGAAGATCTCCATCATCCACCCTAGTGCTCTGCTCCTTTCCTACTGTCTACGGATACCATGAGTCTATAGCACAGCGGTGTGGATGCTATATGGCTGTTGTGCTCAAAATTCAGCACTGCCTCAACTGGGCCCACAGTAATGTCTGGGTTGTGCCATTAAAAACAGATGAAAGGAAAGAACACACTGGCAGGACACTGGCTCCCTGTGTCCAGATGGTAAAATGAATGTGATTCCACATGGAAAAGAAAAGGTCTACATGGAAGGAAAGCCAACTGGGAGTTGTGGTGGCTTGCCCAGATAGCATAGCTGTAAAAAGCCCGGCAACAGTGGTGTCAGAAGGCTGTCCTATATAATCTTGTGTCTCTGTCCCCTTCCCAGAGAGTGAGCACTGGTGTGTTGGTGTGTGTGAGAAGGTGAGAGGACCTGAGTGACAGCTAAATCCCAGGTCTTGGGGACCCAGAGTCCCAAAGTCATCAGCAAATAGGAAAACTAGCTGTGACAGACAGATCAAGGAAGAGAGGGGTGAAAGCTTCCAGTAATTCTACATTGAAGGTGTTCAATACTGACAGTTACCCGGGGACCCTGAGATACCAGGCTCCCTAACTTAATCAGACAGATAATGCAAGCAGCAGCAGCTGAGGCCACACCAGGAAATGTGGGACAATAGGAGACGGCCCTCAGGGCCTTGTGCTGTGATGGAGATAATAAACTATATAAAAATCTGTCACTGAGAGATAAGTGATGAATTAGAATCAATTATACGTTTAAAATAATAGACATTCACATCTTCCCTACTGGAAATGTGATGGTTTGGACTTGCCTCAGAGGTCCTAACACAAGAGTGATGCTCTAGGATGCTTTCTTTACCATCCAGACTAAAATTATTAGCTGGGCAGACTTCACTAGCCAGTTGCTCTGTTTCATTGTTTCAGGAAAGAAAGCACAATGAAGTCACAAGCTTAGTTTTTCAGTTTACCTCTCTCCCAGATGCTAAATGTGCCTTCATGTCCCTTTCTGGCAAAACCACTGGAAGAGCCCTAGAAATGAGGAGTCCCCAGGCAGAGAATTTACTATGAGCCCTTGCTCTTCTTCTTTACAACACATTATAACTTAGTCTATAGCGAGAATGGGCATTTGGAAAACATGAGATTTGGAATTTTTATTGAAGGAATCCAGTTTTGTTCTTCATTGTAGTGTACTATTATCACTATGTGGAGAGATGATATTACCAGTACAAGATTACACCCTCGATCGAGGTCCTCTCTTGGTACTGAGCACATAGTTCACCAAGACTATCATACAATCCAGCTATATCATCCCCCCTCTTTTTCCTGTCTGTCTACAACCTTCTACTGAGTCTTCAGATGCATGTGTCCTCCTTAACATCTTTGGGGAAGTTCTGTGTGACCACTGATCTCTCCTTGCTAGGAAATGTTGTCTCCTTCTTCATAACTTGATTGGAATGCTCATAGGTGATTATGTTGCTTTTACCATAGGGCCCCACAAGACAGAAGTAGGGGACAGGAAAGACTTGGGTTTTATATAGTGTGTTGGTTTCTTTTTGTCAATTATACACAAACTGGAGTCACCTGGGAAGAGGAAACCCTCACTGAAGAATTGTCTCCATTGAATTGTTCTGTAGCCAAGTCTGTGGGTGGTGCTAACCCCGGGTGAGTAGCTTTGAATTGTATATAAAGCCAGGTATTTAGTCTCAGTTACCTATCAAGAGTCATTGGGACTTTTAAAATGTCAGGTGCATTAGCTGACAAAGGAGGGTTACCATGGTAATTTGATTGCGAACTGGACTGGACTGAGAAGAACCCACCTAGTAGATAAGTAAAGCATGCCTGTGGGTGTGCCTGTGAAGGTGCTCTGAGAACCTATTACCTAAGGGAGAAGGCCACTCTGAATGTGCTTGCCACATAGGTGGAGGATGGGATGAGAATATAAAAGAAGAGCACTTGGAGTGCTCTCCTCTCTCAGTGTTAGGCAGAATTCCTATCACCATGACAATACCCAGGGAAACAACCTAAAGAGATTGATTTGTTTGGGTGTAGGGTTTCAAGGGGTTTAGTTCTTGCATTGGGCAGAACATCAAGGCAATGGGATCAAGTGATGAGTATGATTATACACTGACAACAGACCAGTAGCAGAAAAAAAAAATGGCAACCAAGTATACCCATCAAAGACACTGACTGGGGACCAACTTCAATACATGAGCCCATGATAGATGCTTCATATTTAAGCCACAATACATTCTATCTTCTGCAAGCCCTAAGGTAGATGACTGACCTGGCCCCTCCCCTCCCACTGTGTTATGACATTTGATTTCATCAAGGCCCAGAAGCAGCAATGCAGCCTTACCCCGTACTGAAACCTCTGAACAGAGGAGTCAAGTGAAATCTTGCTTACTTGTAAGTTGTTCTGTGAGGCATTTTGTCACAGCAATGGAAAGTCCAGCACAGGCATTGCAATAATAGTATGCTATCCCTAAGGTGGGCCATTAAATGACACAAAGTGCCAGTATCCAGACAGCACTGGACAATCAGTGGTTCCTGATAATGAAAATCCCTTCAAATAGCATTCTTGTTAGTTTTATTATACACTAATGCTGTTTACAAGATTGTGAACATCTTGAGGAGAGGGCACTATGCTGAATACATAATGCCAGCACCAAGTACAAGTCCTGGATTGAGAAGCAGCTTCAACACTTCTATTTTACACTGTATTGAAAGAGCTTTGAGCTCACAAGTTACCCCCAAGTCCCCAGACATTGAACTATCAGGGACTGCAAAGACAGCTTTACACTTGAAAATCCATATCTGGGCCTTTAACCATCTGCACCCAAAGCAGTACTTGTGTGTAGGATGGCTGTGTTAAGAAAGTCTTGTGCACACCTTCCCATCTGAACTGGGAAAGCCATGCTCTCTTGGAGGCAGCTCCAGTCTCTGCCAGCTCCTCCCCTTCTTTTCTTAATTCCTCCTCCGTGCACTCACTATGACCTCTTAGATTTCCTCTTTTGGAAGGTCCTGTATCAAAAGTTTAATTAGAGAATCACTCCTGGGTTTTTAAATAGCCACTTTTTAACGGTAAAGGCGGGGAAGCAGTCCCTAAGAGCACACCAGGCACTGGCTGATGGCAGCAGTGCCAGCCACTGCAGCGCACTGGGACTCCCGCCCTGAATCTTATTTACATTGGGACTAACAATAGCTCTGCAGCCTGGCTATAAATAATTTCTGGGGAAGAGTTGTCTAATTAAACGTGCAGCAGTAAGGAAAGTGCTTTAACCACAAGGCTGGTGTCCTAATGAACGTAATCACTATACGGGGACAGCTTAGGAATCACATCCAGACACCTCCCTATGGAGGCAGGGAGGTGGAGGGGAAATTCGTAAGAACAATTTCCAATCAATATTTAATTGTGCAGTGTGTTAAACTCGCTGAAGGGACTCTTTCTCCTTCTCTTTCCTCATGCCAAGAGGCAAAAAGGATTTGAAAATGTAGCTTAGAAGGGTGGTTTGAGCGTCAGATTCCAGTGGGACAATGTCTCCAAGCTTTCAATGCAGTACAATTAATAGGACACTCAATATATTAATTAGTAAGTGGCTTGTAAATTTTGATGGGAACTGAATTTAAAGGTAAAGGTATATAAAGTCCAATAAAAATTTGTCCTGTGTACTTTGGCCCCTGCAAGTCAAGCACGGGAAAGATAAGCCCATTACCACTCGATGAAGGAAATGAACTGTCCTCAGTGCAGAGACAGCATGCTTTTCCTAATGTCTAAGCTACTTTGAGCAGATCAGGAAGGAAGCCCATGACAGCCATGCTTGATTCTGCTTCAATGGAATCAAGCAAACACTGTAAAGGAGGATAAAGGGTAGCATTCTTTCCTTGTTGCTTATAACACAGTCCTGAGAACAAAGAGGATACATATGAGGAAGGACACTATGCCATCAGATTCATGTGTATAGGTAATGTAGGAACTGCATAAGTTTACATCTGGAATGACATGGTAAGAGCCTGTATACATACAGATATTAGGTGGGTTAATATACACGTGTACGTATGTACATAAACATGTGCACACACACACACACACACACACACACACACACACACACACACACACACACACGCCTTGAATGTAGACCAGCTATGACATATTGCTATGGTAAAATGCATGCTCTTGAAACCATAGAAAGAGTGTGTATATGTGCAGAGGAAACATAGGCCAAGCTGTGTAGAAACAACAGACCAACACTCATACCTGACACCCTCTCATATTAAGAGATGAAGGAGCAAATGTGAGCACCTGTGATGAATCGAATTCACCACTGGATGTCAACGTTGCTCTAGCTAATTAGAAAACCAGTGGAAATCTCTCTCTTAATGGGTTAGGTTTAGGCAAGAATCAATTCATGGAATAAATGTGCTAGCGAGGGGGAGGTGAAGCATCAACCTTCTGAAAAGAGTACATAAAGCAAAACCATGAAACTCCATTTGGCATTCCTCCCTTCAGTCACATCCATCATACGTCATCTAACAGTCATCTAGCTGCTTTCTCTGTTTATTATTGCACTTCAATGAACACTCCCAGGTGTACTATGTAATATTGCCATTCATTTTCCTTATTGTCTACCCCCTAATACCCACATGAACATGCTGGAGTATGAGTGACAGGAGGGCAGAATTCTCATTTCTGTCCATGTATGTGTCTATAACTTGGCCTGACACAAAGCACCTGTTGCTAAGTATTTGTTTTGA
This sequence comes from Cricetulus griseus, assembly GCF_003668045.3. Taxonomy (NCBI): domain Eukaryota; kingdom Metazoa; phylum Chordata; class Mammalia; order Rodentia; family Cricetidae; genus Cricetulus; species Cricetulus griseus. The sequence continues at coordinate 140,807,395 of NC_048597.1, forward strand.
ATAAACAAATGGTTAAGAAAGGAACTGCTAAAGTTTAGTTAGTAACAATGGAAACAGAGGCATTATTCCAATAGTAATGGGAATTCTGTCTTCTCTGAAATATGTGGCTGGAGAAGGAAGCACAGGTGAGGATGCTTAATTGAGCTCTTCAATGTCAGGTTTGAAAGCCAGGGGTTTCAGGCATGTGCTGCTGCTGTGACTCGAGAAGATTGCCTGTAAAGAGGCTTTTTCTGTCCCACTAGCCAGCTCCCAAACAACAGCACAGGAACTTATTAATTATGAAAGCTTGGCCTTAGTTTAGGCTTGTCCCATCAGCTCTTATAACTTAAATTAACCCATTTATATTAATTTACAGCTTGTCTTGTGGGTTTTACCTTATCTCTGTACTGCCTATCTCGCTTCTTCTATGCATCTTGCTTCACTGAGCATCTAGATTCTTCTTGCTCTTTCTTTCTCTGCCTGAAAGTCCTGTGTATACCTCCTGCCTAGGTATTAACCATTGAGCTCTTTATTAAACCAGTCATAGCAATCTATCTCCACACAGTGTACAAATATCCCACAACAATTGCCTTCTTTCAACCACAGTTCCCTTGTCAGTGCAACAGAATAATCATAACCTACCACAGCTACCTAGAAGTTTTCCAGAAATCATAGGCCACAGGTTACCTCACAATGTGCTCTGCCTGGGATAGTATAAACTGGGTCTTTCTTAAGTCCCATAAATGTTGCAAAGAGACTGACACACAACATGGGAACCATGATCGTTTTCCAAAGGCATAGAAATCACAAACCTCTTCCAGGTTAGTCACTTAACCCACAGCCCTTAACTCTGAAGGCCAACTGTAATAAAAACAGAGTTCAAATCCATCTTGAAGAAGATACAGTGGCACACCCAAGATACAAAGGATGTATAAAAAGTCTTTCCTTCATGGGCTGAGCCTCAAGCCTGCCATTATTTCTTTTATTCTTTGGACATGCTGGTGACAGCTTGGGCTGCCATGACAGCGTGCTAGCATCCTTCAGAATCCATATGCTTAATTTTTAATAAATAAATGAAATCAAATTAAGCAAAAAGAAAAATAGGTCTATAGTGTAGAGCCCTTTCAAATTATTTACTGCACTGTCACTTTAGGCTCATTGATGCCTGTTAATTCTTTTTTGAATTTAATGATAAGCACCATTTATAAGCTAAATAAGACATTATTAGCAGTATCCTGGCAGAAATGTACAAGGACACCGCTAAGCTAAGGTGAAAAATGCATTATTGAATGGAATTTAATTAGTAGATTTTGTCCTATTAGTGGTTTGTATATTGCATTTAGGAAAATAAATACAAATATGATCCAGGCAATCTTTCCAGTGAGAAAATGTCACTGATAATATAACATCACTCCTACTCTTTCAAGCAGATGTGAGATGAAAATTGATGTCTTGGTCCCTTGCCAGTCAAAAGATTTTCTGGTTTGTGGTTCTGATAATAGCTAAGTAGAGGGTGGATGCTTTATATGCTGCTCCTGTGGGTAGGAAGAAGGGTACCTGGTGAGAATTAGTGGTAGACTTCTTTCTCACAGCAGACCATTGAGCTGTGCATCTTAGAGAACTGGATGGAGGTTATGGTTTGCTTAGGCAGCCCTCTAATGTTTTTATGTTTCTGTTCTGATTTCCCTGTGGGGTAGCAGGGCTTTAGCAGAAAGAGAAGGACTTAGAATCATATACTCACAGGTTGAGCATCTCACCACCATTCAGATGGTTTGCACAACTTTTTCTAAGCAAGTTCGTTGCCTGCTTTGTCTAGTTAATACACACAACAATTGCATGAAGTTGGTTACTATTATCTCTACCTTATGGATGATGACAATGGGCCCGGGAGTGCTTGAGCTATTTACCATAGGTCACACAGCTACTAAATTAAGTTCTCTGTTTTGTCCTGCTGCTTATCCACACAGTGGACATAATGGTAACCCTACCTTATAGAGTACTGTCAGATTAAGAAATGGTAGCCCGAGCTTCCTACTTTCACTGGACCCTTACTTTCTGGTGGCATCTTAGATCAAACATATCCTGCTATCAGAATTCTCATTTCTAGGTGGCCAGTGTGAAGCTGTGCAGATTGAAGCTCTATCATATGACAAGTAGAAAAGCAGAGGGCCTCCTATTCTTGATGAGGGATAACTTTGACCATCAAAGGAGGCTTTGACTCAAATGTAAAATATATTTCTGCTGCTGTTGTTAGGATAGGCAGTCATATCCTTGCTTCAATGTCAAGTAACAGTAGTAGCAGTATCAGGAGAAGAGATAACAGACATGAAAGCTGTACTAACAGTGCTTTGCAGAGTTCAGCTGGAGGTAAGTGCAGACACTCTCTGAGTCATACACATCTGTTTTATGGCCATCCTATATATAAGAAAGGGGTGCATCATCTTTAGCTGGAAATTCTGTTTCTTTGGGCAGATTTCCATAATCATCCAGCCTCCTTACCACTGCTGTTATGTCCCTAGAGATCACATGGGGCCTCTTCTGACCTCAGTTATCCTTTGCACCAACTGTTATATTCTCTCTCAAGGATGTCATGTCCTTTTGACTTTCTCAGCATTCAGCTAATCTTGATTATTTTGGTCCATAATTCTTTCTTACTACTGATTCTTCTATTATTTCTTCCATTGATTTTGGTAGCACAAGGATACCTTTAAATGGTCATAAGAGAATTACTCTCATTATGGGCTTAAATTAATGATAAAGTAGAAGATTTTTTTAATAAGTCATGTAAACATAAAGATATCATGAAAGAGTTAAAAGAATCCCAGGCATATGGAACACCTATTATAGCCATGGTTATATGTACTTTCCTTTCCTTGGTATCCTATGCTTCAGATCCTCTTTATCAGAAAACAATGTATAATAAAGGGCTGGAGAGATGGCTTGGTGGTTAAGAGCATTTGATGGGACCTAAGATTTGTTCCCAGCACCCACAGGCTGTTAACACCATCCTTAATCCCAGTTCCATGAGATCTGATGCCCTCTTTTGGCCTTTGTGGGCAATGGACACATGTGGTCCAAAATCACACAGGCAAGACACTGATAAATATAAAATTAAAACATCTTAATATATGATAGGTCACCACAACCCTTCTCTCTTAATCACATATATTTGTGTACACACACACACACACACACACACACACACACACACAGAGAGAGAGAGAGAGAGAGAGAGAGAGAGAGAGAGAGAGAGAGAGAGAGATACCAAATTATAACTTACATTTCTACAGCACAATACCTCCACAGTTCTTTGTACAGGCTGTCTCCCACCTCAAGGCAACTATGATCAGGATTCAGTGTATATATCTTGCTTTTATTTTTGAACAATTTCATCCAATATTTAAATCTATACAATTAACTTTTTTATTCTATTGCTTTTCATCTTGACAATAAAACACATATTAATATATATGTGATTTAGTTTTTTTGGTAATTTCATATACTATGTATATGATGCATTCTGCTTACTCTCACCACTGACCCTCTCTTATCTCCCCATGTTCTTATCAATGGTCCACAAACCTAATTTTATGTCTTTTGTTTGTGACTCATTGAGGTCCACACTCAGTGACCATGGGTGTGGAATTATTCTTTGAAGCTTGGTGAACTTACTGGTGGCTATGTAACTCGTAACTTTTCCTGACTTCCACAGGTATGAGGCATATACATGGTCCACATACCTACATATAAAAAAATCATACACCTAAATTAAGTAAATACAAGAAAAAAGTTTAAAGATTGCTTTGAACATATGTACTGAGGAGTAGAATTTTTGGCCAGAGTTTAGTAATGTTTAAAAAATAGCAGATAACATCAAACTGCTTACCAAAATACTAGCTTATACTTACACTAGTGAGGTATATAAATTGATAAGGAACCTCAGTGTCTCCAGTACTTAGTAACACCAGACATTTTTATTCCATTTGGACTGTGTGTGTGTGTGTGTGTGTGTGTGTGTGTGTGTGTGTGTGTGTGTGTGTGTGTGTGTGTATCTGCCATGTGTGTGGAGATACATGTGTGGAAGCCAGAGGACAATTTTTAAGAGTCATTTCTCCCCTTCCACCATCTGTATCTCGGGGACAGAACTCTGATCATCAGGCTTGGTAGTAGCACCTTTACCCACTGAGCCATTTTGCCTAATCGAGACGTTTTCACATGTATTTGTTGGTTGTATGTACATGGGTCAGTATTGTTGGCTTTTGGATCTGTGGAGTTTTTGTATGTGTCTTAATTTCCACTGTGCTTTTCTGTTTTTCTACTAGGTTGCTGTGCTCTTATCATTGACTTATTGCTAGAAGTTCTTTAAATATTCGTGCCACTGATCTTTGTAAGTTTATGAATAGCTCCATTTTCAATCTAATTGGGATAATTAGTCCACAGGAAAAAAAGAAGCACAAATTTCTTTTATCCTTTGATCAAATACACCCCCTCATCTTGACCTCACCTCATCGCCTTTAATCTTATGTCCTGTAACACTAGCAGATGGAATGACAAGGTGTCAGAACTAGAGAGATGCCTACATTCATTAGTATATTCCAAGAGGAAATGACAGAACTTGCGAGACCATAAGCGAAATCTTCATTTTGTTTCTTTGCAAAGAAAGGTGGAAAAGAAAGCTCTCTTGCTTTCTGCCCAGTTTTAATTAATGTACCTTCTTGATGTTTTTCCCATCTTCTAAAACAGTAGACTATCATTCTCCAAACAATCAAGGAATTATAGAGGAGTCCTTCTTCCTCTCTGCCCTTCCCTTTTGCACACACTGGAAAAAGCATATAGAAATTCATTATTAATGCAGATGAGTCACACAATTCAATAGAGCTAATTAGGAAAATGATGGAGTAAATTAGCACTTCATGCAAGTGTATTAATATTAATAAAACTTCCTTTTTACCTCGAGGTTAAAACAAAAGAGGAAGAGAGCACAGTCTGACCAACAAGTCAGCTTCCAACACTCTTAGAAGCCAGAGCACCCTTGTTTGTTCTGGAAAATCTTACTATGTTGCTGTTATCGAAAAGTTCCTAATTACAAGAAAGATGGGGATATTTTAAAGACACAAATTAGATCTCATTATCTCATTATTTGAGCTGCTTAAAGGAAAATTCCCTGTATCTGACCTTGTTGATAATAACTAACAGTTCACTGTTACCCACATGGCAACTTCAGATCCATTCTCACATCTAGCATGCATTGCTGCCCAGTCCAGTGTTACCATTTGTAAGCTACTAGCATGTCCAGGGACATCACCATTCATTCTTCTCCATGCTCATTTCTATGTCTGCTGACTTTAGTCTAACACCATCCTGGTCTCTACACTTATTCTCCTTATATTATATTTTTCCAAGCTATGGCTAGAATAACCTTTTAACAAATCCACTGTATTATTCTTATTCCAGCTGTAAGCTAATCCTTATGTTTAGCACTGACACAGACTCCCTAGCATGTGAGATTCTTTCACAACTCACCTAGTGAACCTCTAAAACCTCATCTGTGGCCTCATCTTCACTCTGCCTGTAGATATTAGATACATTGAACCAGTTGCTGCTCTAGAGACCTGCATGGACACCAGGCTCTCATCTCTACCTGAAAGCCTTCTTCACTCAGTCTGTCACTTGTCTCTAGGTACCTAGAAGTCTCTTTTCCCCACATGCTTCCATTTATTCTCCCCACAACACACACAAAAATTCTATTAAAATTTTCTTGTAGTTTCCTTTGCAGAATCCACCCCCCATTGGTTATAATTTCTTATTTGATAGACAGTCGTATTCACAAGATAGCTTCTAAAGGACTGGCATCAGTTTTCTTGTTTTTTTTTTTTATGCGCATGGTTGTTTTGCCTACATGTATTTCTGTGAAAAACAAACATGCAAAATAACCTTGGATGCCAGAAGAGAGCTTTAGATTTCCCTGGTGTTACTGATGATTGTTAGACACCATGTGGGTACTGGGAATTGAACCCAGGTCCTTTGCAAGAACAACAAGTGCTCTTAATCCCTGGGCCAACTCTCCGGCCCCTGGCATCAGTTGTTGACCACTATTATGTTCCCCACTGCCTAGCACTATAGTTGGCATAACACTTTGTTAAAAGCATGAATACATAACTGAAAAACTGGATGACTTAGAATGTGGATGTGTCCCATGGTCCTTCAGAAAGAGAAGTTAGAAATCCAGCTTGAAACCCTGAGCTTTTCCCAGTGGTCATGTGTCTCCTTGACTCACATTTGGCTCTTGAGTACTGATTTGGATAACCCAGAAGGTTAGTCATTAGAAGGTGCTTAAGAGGTTCAAATTTTTACAAGACTCATTATTGGAATTCCTTCTACATCTTCAGGAGATTTGCTTAATTTGCCACTAGAGGATTTCGAAGATCTATATGGAACTTCCTATTTTAGTTTACTGGACTTTTCTTCCCTCCTGATCATAATTAACTCTCTATTATCCATTCTCATTTTGGCAATTACAACCATAAACTGAGATTTAATTTCTGCTTAATAAAAAAAATCAAAAGACAAAAACATACCTACAGTTCTCCAGATCTAATTCCTTGTGCCATTTCCAATTCAAATTGCTTCCTTGAATAGGCCTTGATTCCATTCAAAAATATTTATTGAGTAAGTCACCTATTATGATTCACAAAAGGCTTGGTAACATATTCTAATTAGATATTGGATTAAGTAGTCATGATGTTATGATCCTACACCCATGGCTTGGTAATTCCAGTTTGGATGAGCTAGGTAGTTCCAAAGCCTGTTGAAGGCCTGCCCTTGACTTTCACAGTATTCCTGACTACCTGAAGTTTAGTGAACTATTTGGTCTTTTGACTCCTCCTTTTCTTCATGTATAAATGATTGTTACATTTTCATTCACTTTGAGAGCATCTATTGAGGGATTCCTGAAGCAGTTTATAGTTTAAAAAGGAAATATTTTCCTGTGATTTCCAAGATAGCATGTAATACAGCAAGTCAGTGTTTGTTCTAATAGAATAAGCAGTAAATTTAAATTTTGGCAATGCTTGGAAACTCCGGTGGGACAGGATACTATTGATAACTTGAAGAAGTGATCTTAAAAGAGTTTCCAGATGTGGTTGGTGCTGGGTGTGATTTCTAAAGGGGAATGAAAATTGTCTAGAGCAAACAAGAGGACCCCAGAAATACATTCCAAATGGAGGTAAAAGTAAAATATGCTTCAACAGAGAGAGACTTAATAAATATCAAGTGATCCTTTGGGCAGAGTAGCTCAGAACAGAGAGGAGAAAGTAAAACTCACATAAACTCATGCAAAAGGTAGCAAAGAAAGTCCAGACGTGTAAGTCTTAAACCAAGAGAAAGTATGCTTAATTCACCAAAGGAAATGACTAATGTGAAGAAAATGGAAGAGCAGGTCTATGAGGAGTTGAGAGAAAAGTCCAGTTGGAAGTATAGAGGTTTGTTCAGCAGAATTCTAAGATGAATCTATGCAGTTGTCCTATATAATCCCTTCCTGTAGGTTATGGGTGGATTGGTGGGCATGAGAATTTCACACCCTCAGTTAGGTTACATGGGAAAGAGAGGGAGTTTGCATATGTACATATGATCTTTACTAGAAGAATACAGTCACCATAAAACAAAGTATTATTATAGATCATCATGTTATACATGATCATACACATATATATGAATATAAACGAGTATTTGTTAGATTAGTTTCATAATCAGTGGCTAGATTATTCCACAGTAGCCACCAGCAGTCTGGAAAACCAGAGAAACAAATAATTATTCATGTCCAAAACTAGGTGCCTAATAACTAAAGGGACACATAAGGTGGCCCTTGTTTGAGACAAAAGGCCTGGAAGCCCCCTGGAAGACTTCAGTTAAAAGTTCAAGTTTGGAGACCAAAGCATCTGTTGTCTGGTATCTATGGTGATAGTTGCACCGGCTCAAGAAGATTGGAAATGCACATGTACATATGAGCTTATTCCCATCTACTTTTTATTCTATTGTTCTATTTCTACCCCCTTAGAAAACTGTATTGTATAGTTCACATTCAGAGTGGGTCTTCCTAGTCAGTTCTCTGGCATAAATTTCAGTTGTCTCTGGAAATACTTAATAGACACACAGAAGCATGCCCTTGTAAGTTTTTAGGATCCTCTAGATCAGATAAAGTTGGCAATTAAGATTAACCCATATGGGATCCTTAATTAGTTGGTTTTGATTTAAGTACAGGCAAATCAGCCTGCCCCACCTATTTCAGCCCCCCAGGAAGAGACTTATATATGATTTATAGTGATAGGGATTTCTTTGCTTTGCTCAAATAATACAACAGCCACACTAAGAGTTGCCAGTGGAGTGTTTGTGATGAGTGGCTGTGGTGGCTACAGTATCTAAGAGTAGTGGTATGCTTTCTGTTAGCACAAAAAATGAAAACATTGCTGGCCAGAGAGTGGTTAAGAGCACTGACTGCTTTTCCATAGTACCCAGGTTCAATTCCCACCACTTACATGGTGGCTCACAACTGTCTTGTCAGGGCCAGGAGACCTGTCCAACAGTACTTGAATAAGGGAGTGAGGATTAAAAAAGAAAGAGACAAAAGACAGAAGATAGAATTGAGTGGGCTCTCTGTGAATACTGCAGCAGCCCTGAATTTATTTGTCACAGCCCTTTTATTCCCAAAGCAAAAGGGGAAGGCAAAAGACTTCCTTACCATGGCTCAAGGAACAAACAAGCATAATCACCTCCTTAATTTTCAAAACATCTAGTAACCACACCTTTGACCAAGCGTCCTGTTATTTGGCCTTGTGGAGCAAGAAAAAGCTTAAACTGTCTGACCTCAAGTCAAGATGGAATGGAGGCATCATGGGCTCCCACACTGTATCTCCAGTACAGGTGACCTCAAATTCTCTTCTAGTCTTTCTGGGCACTGAATTCACATGATAGACATATGTGCAGGCAAACACACATGCTCATAAAAGTAAAAGGGAGTTTTTTTTAAAGTGAGAATGGGAATCTTAGTTTCACTCATGCAAGCAAAAAATCTACTAAGGAGCACTAAGCTTGAAGAGAGTTCAGACTTAGATAAGACCCTGGCCTAGTCCAGCCCAGTCTGCATTTCATTATGATGAAACTCTTAAGTAGAGTACTTAATTGAGCTGATAATCACAGAATCTATGATTGATGATTTGAGGTTGTTTCCAGCTGATACCATTGTGGTATGGGTTTCCTGACTAGGAAAGTGAAGGGGGGATTAGTGGACTAAAGTCTTATAGTAAATACTGAGATATAAATGGAAGTAAAATCCCAACAACTCCATCTTGATGGAAGAATCAGGTATCTCACCAGGCTGGGAGGGGCATTTTGTCATTGGCTGAGACTATGGGCATATCGTACATTGAAGGGGGCAATGGAAAGGAAATGGAGAAAATATCTGCAGATCCAATGGGAAAGAAAACAAGACACAAGCTAGATAATTTAGGAAGTTGTCCAACCAAACAACAACACAAGATGACACATATTTGATGCAATTAATTGGGCTCTCACAATTTTCAGTGTAAGCCGAGTGTGGTGGTTGGTATATGTCTACAATCCTAGAATCTGAAAGTCTGAAGAGAAGGATCCTAAGTGCAGCCATACATAGGATGCCCATATCAACTCCTCCAAGATTCTGGGAACATCACAGAATAAGCGGCAGAAGAATCCAATAGTCAGACAATAAGAGGGAAAGCTGTGAATATTCTCTAAGGGCATGACATTATCTTTGGTACTCATGAACTCGTAACAGCTGTGAAGGATCCTGCTTGTGTGGGATCTACAGATGACTGAACATATAAACATTTAGTCTCAGATATGAGAAGGACTCCTGGGATCTAGCTCTGTGCAGGGGAGTTCTTGGCTGTCTCAGGCTGCTAGGGGAGAGATGATCATCTTCAGTGATATAGCCATTCCCAGTGGATAACTTCACAATCATGCTCACTTAGGTGGCCCTGATGAACTCTATTGGCTCACAAAACAGAAACAAAAAAAAAACAAAACAAAAAGACAGGAAAATGAAGTGCCAGCTTCGTAGAAGATGAGGGTGATGGTGGGGATATGGTGGAGGATAAGAGAAGGTTGAAGGGTGTGTGTGAACAGAGTATAACATATATAGAATTGACAAAGAATAAATTAGTAATACAAAACAAGGATTTTCAATATAAACATTTCCAAAGGTTTTCAATAGAATGAGAGCAGAGATGATGAAAGTTTCTGAGACTGGTTGATGGCCGTTGATTGGAGTCCAATCAGCAACTGGTGGCCTATGATAAAACTTCATGAATGTCACAAAGGTAGGAGGTTGGAAGACAATATACATAGTAAGAAAAAGCATTGGCCAATTTTCTTAGACCACCATAGGTCCAATTCTAGTTTTTTAATTAGTTCTTTTGTGGTGTGGAAGTTACTTAACATTTCAAATGTGTTATCTGTTAATAATGTTATCTGTTAATAATGTTATCTGTTAATAATGTTATCTGTTAATAATGGGGGTAAGAATTATTCACAGTATTTACTGATATATATTTTGTAAGGATTAAGTAAGATTATAACATATTGCCATGTTTTATAATGCAATGATCTCCAATATTACATTGTGAATATTATTTGTTTCCTTCCTCAAAGTTGTAATGCTGAGGGCTATATAACATACTTATTGAGATTACATCCCAAGCTCTAGTAATTGTTTATGAAATTCATATTGGATGGATAATTAACAGTAGCTACAGGGGCTCTATATGATACATTCTTCAGGATAATAAGTGCTCAACTAAATGCATCTGTAATTGCAAACTGTTTTATATCTGCACAGATAGAAGCTTCAGATACAGATGGTTGCATATGCCACCACAATCTGCACACTCAGCTTTCTGGACTTGGTACAGATCATAGGAAGAGGCTCACCCCACCTTCGGAGAAGTACTTTCTAAAGTTAAGATACTCTACAATCCAACCCTGGTTGTGGCCTTTAGAATCAGTAGACCTCAGTTTCAATGCAAGGTCATACCTATTAGAAACTTTTGAAGAATCTAGACTGTTCTGAGTTCAAAAAAATGGATGCAGAAAGGTAATGGACTCAAAGGGGACCCACTAAAAAGGTGATTGCTCAATGCCTTCCTTAATGTGTTTTGATCTGAAAGGACCCCTAAAGCTCTGAGCTGAAACTTGTCCGCAGCCTGGGTCCTAAGGAGAAGCCATGGGATCCCCAGAGGTGGTAATCAGTAGAAAGAAGTGAGCTGTTAGATCCTGGGAGTATGTCCTTGAAGGTGCCTCCCTTCTCAGCCACACCCTTCTACCAAAAGCCCAAAGCAATGAGACAATCAACCATGTGTTGAACTATGTGTCCTATCCTCTGTAACAATTAATCCAGGTAAACATCTTCCCTTTTAAGCTGATGGCCTCAGGTATTTTGTCATAGTGACAGAAGGATGATTAATGTGTTTCTTTAAGTTTACCACTTTTGCCACTTGCACAGTGATAGACAATCATCATAATTGGCTTAGCTTTATAAATACATATAACATATGTCGAGAAAATATGTCATTTTCATTTAAAAAGGATTGTAGAGGGATTATTTATATACATAAAGTGAGATATGGGGAAGAAGACATGTCAGGACAGGAGTGCTTGAGCCATTGTGATGTTGTATAGAGATGAGGCGATGGAAACATGCAGAGTGATTCCAGTTGTGCAGGAGCTTGCACAGAACATTTGGCAGGGTAACAGGCATTTGCATCACAGAACAATATGAGCTTCTTTCCATCTCCTGTGACCAGAACCTGGTACAATGCCAGCACAAAGCAGCAACTACATATTTCTCAAGTAAATAATTGACTTTTGTTAAAGTGGAAACTTGGTTAAGCAGGCACCAAGCCTGGACCAAGCCCAGAAGCATTGTTCCAGTGTGCTGGCCCTGTCTTTGTTTTCCTTCTAGAACTCTGGTGCTGAGAGAGTCCTTCTTGCCCCACTTGGGAAGATCCCTTGGCAAGGTCTTTGGCAGAGATTTTGATAAGGGAAGAGGGTGGGATGACACTTGCAAAGTAACTTCATAGGCTGGAGGCTTTATTTCCAGTCTCAGGATGAGTGAGGACCCTGAACACCACTAGCAGCTGTTCAGAGGCAGGAAAGCAGTGTCATTCAAAGAGCTATCATAATTTGGCAAGGAATGCTCCAATCAATAGCCTTTCTAATGCATGTAATTGTTATGCAAATGAGCCACAGCACATTACCCAGGCTGAGAATGAGAATTTCAGCTGTGCTTTACAAGGAGCCCAGGGGCCCAAGAAAAGTGGCATGCCCACATACCAGAGGGATCAGCTGAACTGTCTTGCTAAAGTTGACTGTTGGTGTAAATGACATTGTTTGTTTGTTTGTTTGTTTGCTTGTTTTTGTGCAATATGGAGTATGGAAGCCAAGGTCTCATATATACTAGGTAAGTGTCTAACCACTGAGCAATATCCTCAGTTCTTCCTTTTGAGACAGGGTCCATACTGTGCCTAAAGCTGGCTTCAAACACATGGTCTTCCCACCTCCAGCTCTCAAGTGCTGTGTCACAAGCCACCATGTTGGACTGAATCTTTAAAAACTGAAAGCATTTTGGTTTATCAAGCTAACCAAAGATTGAGTATTATTTTATGGCTGGAAAAATTAGTAACAGAATACTGATGGTGAAGAGATTTAAAGTCTACCAGGTTCTAAGAGTTACAGTTCCAAGGAGAAAAGGAGGACCAGAGTGTGAATTTAGCTTTAATTGAAGAAAACAGCCTTCCTGCCTCCAAGTTAATGGTTGTGCTTCAATGACAGCCCCTGATTCACAAATTTGCCTATCTATACTGATCCCCTCATCAAGGCCTCACATTTTACTTAACTTTTACCCAGCAAATCCCTACTACAGTGGATCTATGCAGATTTCGGGACAGGAAAAGTCCTGTCATTCTCAAAAGTACCACCTAGCATTGTGGATGACACAAACATGCAAGAAGCTGCAGTTACAGATAGAAATAGGAGGTAGAGGAGTGGGTGTTTAGAAGAGAGAGTGATTACATTTGGTAGAAATGTGAACTGCTCCTCTGTGTGCCTGATATATGTGATAGGTTCTCATGTCTTTGCAGGTATAAGGGAGGGAGGAGAGAAATAAGGGTTCCTAGGAATTGTGCCCTGTTACTGGAACTTTCTTTCCAGCCAGGTCCCACCACCCTTCTCAGCCCCAAAGAAACACACAGACACTATATTAGTTATAAAATTGATGGCCGGTGTCTAGGAGTTCTTATTGGCTAGCTTTGTCTTAATTATTAACCCATTTCTATTCATCTATGTATTTCCACATGGTCTTATCTTACAGGAGAACATGTGGTGTGTTCTTTCTTCCCAGTCCTTACATGGTGAATATTTTGGTGGGCTCCTTCTGACTACCTTTTCCAGAATTCTCCTCCTCATCTCCTCACCCCACCTGTCTTTCCTGCCTGGCCACTAGCTATACAATGTTTTATTCATTAACCAATAAGAGAAACATATATACAGAAGGACATCCCTCATCATTTCCTCTTTTCTGTCTAAATAAAAAAAAGGGTTTTAACTTTAACATAGTAAAATTATATATAACTTAACATCTATCAAGTAAGAACTACAGTTAATATTTAGTCCATTAACATTTGGCAAAATTTATAGAAAATATTCTATCTTCTATCCTATCTTTGGGAATCTAAAGTTTTATATGTAACTATCTTTTATCATAACTAAGGGCAACCATAACCATAACTAACTGTCTTCAACTCCATCAAAGACCACAGAAGGATAATATATAAACTCTAGAATTGACAAAGATGGTGTCCCATGGGCAGAGAGAAAGGATGCTTGCATGAGGAGCAGCAATAGCTGTCTGGGCCTGACTATGAGGAATTTAGAGAAGATACAGTGTGTTCAAATGTATTCTGGGAAGAGGTGGAAGCCTACCCCAAATCTTACTGGAGAATTAAGCAGTAGGAAGGTCCTGGGCTTAGAGCCTAAGGCCTGTATTGAATCTCAATTACACAAATGTTGATATGTGATCTGGTGGGAATAATTTAAAAACTCTAAATCTTGGTTTTTCCCCCTTCCACAATAAAATATAAAAATGTGAGCTGCCTAACATACTTCTTCACAAATAGAAATGAGTTTACATTATTGTTTTCCTCTTCCTCATGTTGTATTTGAAGCTTCAGCTGACTTAACTCCTCATTTTCTGACCATTTTTATCTTGAGATTTCACTTCTTGTTCACCTTTAAATCTTTTTTCTAGAATTAGCTAGGCATGAGGTCATTCATAAGGCAAGACGATAGTCATTGCTGTCTTTCTGTTTCTCCTCATGAAACCTCTTTTCTGTAGTCATTCATATATGAAGCTAGGAAATTCATTCTCTGTAAATATGCAATTGGGCAAGTAGCCAGCAGATAACTGCTTAGACGTGTGCAGTTTCCTGTCTGCATCTATTACCTGACGCCATTTGTCTCTCAGGCTGTCAAGGTCCTTTCCCGCCAGTGTCCCTTGACTCTCACTGCTTCCTCAGCTTCCTCTCCATCTCAGATTATTTTAAGTTTCTTTCTTGTGTATGCAGACTATGAATATATAGCCCTCCCTGGCCTTCAACTGGTTAACCCAAACAGAATCCTGACTTTCTATATAGGGCTGAGCCCTGTCCTTTTGGACTCTGTCATAGCCATACTGTGGTCACTTGTGTCACAACATTATACTGCCAGGGCTCCCAGGCTACTTTCTGATTGCTCTGTCGCATGCTCTCTATCTTACTCTTTCGTGTAACTTTGTATCTTCCCTTCACAGTGCCTAGGACTGTGCCAGGCATAGAGTAAACGCCTAATACACGCTTATGAAAGCAGTCAAACCAGAATCCCCTTCAAAGATTCAGAGCAGACATCCTGGCTCTTATCCACAGTGACACAGTAAATTGAAGGGAAACCCTTGGGCCTACTTGTGACCGAGCATTTAACAAATTACCTCTTGCTTGTGAGCTGAGCAGAGATGGCCCGGAAGCCACTGAAGGAGAACAGAGAGAGGACGGTACATGCCTGTATTTAATGTCAATTTCTTGACTATATAATGCACTTAAAAATTAAACTTGCTAAAGGCACTTCAAGTGCCTTCCTTGCTAACACTTCATTACAAAGTACTTATCAGTAATAAATCCACAGAGCCCATGTTTTAGAAAACAAGAAATACTTAAGACAAATAAAAACACAGAGCTCTCTGCCTACTTCCTCTTCTTGGTTCTAGAAGAAATAAATGATTTCTAGATGAAGTATTAAAAATGCCAGGGCTATTATTAATATGATAGTTTAATAATAACATAAAATACCAAACTTTAATCTCCCTTGCAGGAATTGAATATAAACTGGTAATTAAGAAACAAAGAGGGAGTATCTTAATGCATAGTTTTCATTATGCAGAAAGGCCTCTCCAAGCTTTCTCTTGCCCTTTAGGGATCCTGTTATGTGGAGGCTGGAGGAGCTCTGGACAGGCTGCTCAAGACCCTCAGCAGCACAAGGCTGGAGCAGGATGGACAAAGCTGGTGGGCTACCAGCCAGTCTTCATCTCCCGAGTGTTTCCAGGCACCATCTTGTGACTTCTGTCTGCTCTAGTGGTGCAAAAGACATTTCTTTGAGGTGCCCAGTGTCTCCCCAATCTCCAGACTCCCACTTCCTTGATTCCCCTGTGTTTTCTTTAGCTGATGACATTTGATGGACTGTTGAATCTTGTCTTAAAACACTTCACTTTTTGCTCCTGATGCTTGCCACCTAGCTTCCTAATCCTCAGGCCCCTTTCTCTCAAGGCTTCCTTTCACAGCCACTTGTATTAAATATTGTGCTCTCCTCCAAGCTTTGGCTGTTTTAGCACATGTACTCCCTGGCTTCCAGAACCACATTCTCAACACCCTCTTGCCTATTTCCTCAATACATTTTTCTTGAGTGTGGAGGTATTAAGTAAGACTTTGTTCTAGAGGCAAAGGCAATAAATGAACAGATAAAGAAGAGAAAACATAGTTGATGGTATGGACATCTACGGTGGGGAGGGTCCTGTCCTTGTGGGAGGGTGGCAGTTCTAGACAGCCAGTCTAAGATAATCTAGAGCCAGCCACTTAGAGGAAGAAATATTCTTTATTTCATTCTTTTAAAATTATTATTATTTTTATTGTAAGTATTTATGGGGTATGATGTGATAATTTGAAACATGTATACAATGAGTAATGATCAGATCAGAATAATTAGCATTTCCGTTTTATATTTTTGTTTTATTTTTTATTAACATGTAATAGACATACATATTCATGAGGTACATTGATATTTCATAAGTACAGAGGAGAGAGTGCTCCTGATATCTTATGAAAGAGAAGAGGAGGCCAGACATGGGCGTGGAGGATAGTGGCCCAAACGATTGCCCAATCTTTATCTCATATCAGACCTCATACCTCACTGGCCACTTTGCTCTGAAGAAGAGGTGCCATTGTCAGGCCCATTCTCCTTAGCCCTCCTATGTCCTGTATTCATTTCTACTTCTATCAATTTGATAGTGCCATTTTCCCAGTCTTTCTCTTTCCTTTGAGCCAAACCATTTCCAAGAGCTTCTGCATTTTCCACTGGGAATTTCATATCTACACTGGCCTACTTCAGTCAATTACATGTCTTCTAGTAATTTCCTATATACATATCATCTTTCAGTGTGATTATAAACTACTATAGAGAGAGAGAGAGAGAGAGAGAGAGAGAGAGAGAGAGAGAGAGAGAGAGAGAAACACTTCATCACATTCCTTTCTATTCACCATAGCTCTAAGCTGCTCAGAGCCATTGTAATAAATACTTTTCTGAACTGAATTAAATATATTGAACCTGCTTCCTATTTTAGCAAGTACATAGATCAGGTAGGTCACCAAAGACTCCTATATGTGAGCTATATAATTATATCTGCCAGCTGTTGTTGGGTACACCAGCTCCCATTGCTCCTAAATATCTCTTCCTTATATTTACAATTCAAGAACCAGATGTCATAGGTTCTGCCAAAGTGTATTTATGAGAAGAAGAAAAAAAAATATGACTACATGAGTGACCGTGTAGCTGTGTGTACTATTAGTGTACCATGATTTCTTGTGATCAAGGAAATGCAATTCAAATGGATAGATGCCTATGAGTTAAATCTAGATGGAATCTGGCCCAGTTCCAGTTTCTTGGTATTTTAGGGTATTATTTAGTTGTTATTGACACAGTGGAGAATTAGGTACAGAGACCCAGCTGAGTATGAGAGATAGATCTTCCTTAGGAGCCCTGGGCTGAGGGAGCAAAGCAGCTGTAAATAGCTTAGCAATCAGTGATTCCTATTTTGAATAAGTGTTTCCAACAAGAAAAAAAAAACAAAGCCCTTCATAAACAAAAATAACTAGCATCTGTCGAGCCTGGCAATTTACAGATCATTCTCCCGTATATTATTTTATTAGGCATAGCAACAGTCTTGCAAGTAGATACTGGGGAGAGATGGTAATCTGATGAGAGCACCTAAACCCTTAACTGTGGAGAAAATTGTCCATCTCACCTAGGCAAGGGGAAGAAGCTAGTGTTACAGACCACAGTTTTCCATTCACCTAGTGATTTCAGTAATATGTCACCTGTCATCCAAATGATGGGAATTGCAGAAAGTTGACAATGGCTTTATCGGAATACCCCCCTCTTCCCTCTCTATTCCATTTTGAAATAAAGAATTCCATGGAGATACTGTCACTTATCTATATATTTGGAAGCAAAATGAAAGTTGTATACCTTTACCCTCCTGAACTTTAAATGGTAACTTAATAAATAAGTGAAAAACAAACTATGAAGACTAGCTGAGCTAAGTCTTACATTTCTAATAGAATCCTAAGTGGCAGAAAGTGCAGGGAGTGATTTATTATCTTGTTATTATAAGTGACTAGGAAGCTTTCAATGGAGTCCTTGCTAATTTCTAACAGCTGCATTAAATCAGAAACTCTATTAGCTATTACAAAACCATCATCCCATTTTTCTGCAAATCACTAGAACACCTGATGATGGGAGTTTGGGGGCTCTTATCTACTCTACAGGCTGACCTCATCCTTGACCTCCACAAGGGAAATAAACGCAAGTCAGAGGTGGAATGATGTTGGTCACATCAGTGATTCAGGATTAATAACTGGCTGTCTGTTTTTTATATGAGCATTCATAGACGGAAAAATAGCTTTTTGATTTTTTTGCAAATGCAGCTTTATTAAGAGAATAGGTTCTAAGATAGTCAAATATGTGTTCTTCAACCGAGCCTTTCCACAGCTGCAATCTGTCTGTCCTATTTTATAGATAAGTCCAGTAACCGTCCGTCCATTTGAGAAAAGACAAAGTAATCCTCTGCACTCAAATCTGCCAGACATGGCAGACATCAGCCATTCTGTTCTTCCAGCATAATGTAACCCAAGAGCCAATCCCCCTTCTCTGCTGTCCTCTTTCACTCTCTACTTTTCAAGGCAGGGTTTCTCTGTAGTCTTGGATGTCTGGGAACTCAGATATCCACCTATCTCTACCTCCTGAGTGCTGGGATTAAAGGCCTGCATCACCAATGCCCAGCCAGACTAGTTCTCTTATACCAGACCTGTTGACTTCTTATGTTAGGCAACTATGAAGAGTCCAAAGCAGTCATCAGTGATTAAAAGCAAAAACCAAAACCTGGAACTCATAGTGTAAGACATGGATACACAGGTATGTTTAACGTACTGATGCTGTAGGGAACTGGGAAAATCTATCCACTTCCCCCAGGAGCTTTATCTGCTATGCCAAGCTAAACCTGCAGTGTGAGACAGAGAAGAGACCAGCTACTAGTTTCAGAAAATGCCTAGCTAGACATCATAAACTATGTTTTCCAGGAAAATAAATTTTACAAGGATTAGAAATGGGTTGGAATGTGAAAGACTAAGATTATTTTGCTAGAAAATTCAGGTTGAAATAAGGTAAATTGGGTGATTAAGGAACCTTAATTATTATCATTTTTTTTAAATTATGATATAAGATCTCACCAAATCACCCGGGATAATAGTGAACTGATACAATTCTTACCTTAGCCTCCCAAATAGCTGGAATTGTAGCACTCTGCTGCCAGCCTCTGCTGAAAGTTACATTTGACTACATACTCATATTCTCTCCAGTCATTGTCTACACATTTTTCTGTATACTTGTAGTTATTTTCCTTTAAAACTTATCATGGTTCATTCCAATACTTTCAGGATTTTTTTCTGGTTTTTGAAAATTTCAAATGTGTTCTGTGTTTACATCATTTCCTCTTTTCCTGGGTCCTATTTCCAAATATCCCCGTGTTCCTTCCACGCCCCTCAAATCACAGTTTTTTTAATTGTTTTGTTTTATATATTTATATACATACATACATACATACATACATATATGTAAGCTTATATATAAAAATACAAGGAACCCCAATTGAGTTCCTTTAGTGTTGCTCATATGTATGTGTTTAGACCTGACCACTTGGGGTTCAACAACTTACCTGGGAGTTTGTCCCTGGAGAAGGCTAATTTTCTCTCTCAGAAGTCACTAATTGCCTGTAGTTCTTTATCTAGGGATGGGGGCTTGTGCAATTTCTCCTACTCATATTAGCATGCTAATTAGTGTTCCCATTTGTCAGATTTTGTTAAGATAACCTTATTGTTGAGATTTCCTGGATGCAGCTTCATATATATATATATATATATATATATATATAATATATATATATATTCAGTCTCTCATAGCAGATGTCCTGGTCATCTGACTCTTACAATCTTCCTGGCCCCTCCTCCTTGATGTTCTATCCAGCCCCAACACTTTCAGTGTTTCAACAAATGTTACTTATCAGAGATAACTTCCATAACCACACAATCAAAATAGTACATCACTTGTTATTCCTTTATCCTGCTACATCTTACTTCAGAGCACTTATTATTCCTTGCCGTTACATTATGTTAACTTTCATTTACTCATCAACTCTTACAATCCTATGCTTCTGTATGCACTGTCCTATTACTGATATATACAGTGTAACTAGCTCATGATTTATTCTCAATAACTACTGGGAGGATGAATGAGTAAGAGCAAGTAACAAATATTAACTTGACAGTTGGATATCTATGCAGAATGCTCCAGACTTAAGAGACAAACCCAATACTTTAATAATTTAATATATGCTGTAATAAAAATGCATTTTGAAAACCTTGTCTGATGCTTGGCTGAAATGAGGAAAAGCTCTAGAAAGATGGCTGAAAGATGAAGGTCCAAGTAAAAAAGTAAATTCCTGTATTTAAGGCCAACAGGAAGGATGCCGTTGATACAGTGTAATATGACCCATAAGGAGACAAGAAGTCATCATTAGAATGGTTTTCCTGAGCTATCAAGATGGGCTGAAATGCAAAGCCCAACTGGTTATCAGTTGATATGGAAGGGGGCATGACATCTGCTGAGTAGATCAAAAGCAAGCATATCCACACAGAAGCAGTTTGGTAGGCTTGGTCAGAGGACCATAAGAGCCTTCCCTTATAGTGGCTTCTCTTTCTCTTTAAAGAAGATGGCAAATGTCTGTGGGGAGTAGGACATAAGGGATGGGTTATGACAGCACCTAGATGATAGGAGACTTGTTCACATGACTGAGATAATAAAGGCTTTATGGAGAGTTGGAATAGGAGGTGACCAATGAATGGTATCAGTAGGCAGGGTAAGGGTGAGTGCTCCTGACTTTGCTGAGGCTGAGTTTCTATAGGCACCCATCAGCTGTGACGTGTCCTTAATTGTGCTTGTCATTCAGTTACAGACTTAGAAAAAAGAAGGCTGGGTTTATCCAAAGTTGGAATTTGAGTGTACGTGTGTGATGAAAAGGTTAATGGACAAGGAAGTCTAAGGTGTTGAGATGATGACAATAAGAAGCTAACTTCAAAGGAAAGTGAAGTGAGTACAGATTGCATGAAGTGAGATACAGTCACAGGGCTATTGATCAGGGAGCTCTAGTGCCTAAACATACAACGTGATGGGAACAGTCTCACAGCACAAGAAAACTGGCAGCAAAAGGATGGCCATATAAACATGGGGTATTGAAATCAGTGATTTTAATCATTAGGGGAAATGATTGTATTTTGTGACAAAGCCTGCTTTTGCCTACCCAGACTAGCAACATGAGCTCCACAAAATTCTTTAGAGTGTAGGCAACATCTAGGCCAGGATACAGCTTACAATTGGGAATGAAGAGCCTTCATCAATGAGAAGAGAATGGTTGCCAAGGCAGGCTCTGGCAGCATTACACTAGTTGATTAAAAACAAACAAGAAACAAACACAAAACTGTCACACTTGCTGGCACTATCTGGTGTGGAGTGATAGCTGAGGGGAACATGCCAGGAATGGGCAGTGGGAAGCTCTTTGCAGACCTGGGTGTGCCCATGCTTCTGAAACTGTGATTCCAGGGGGCAGGCAACTCTGTTTCATGACAGGTGTTCTCTTTCTATCAACATAACTATGAGCCAAAGGTAGCTAAGGCCTGGTCTGACATTTGTGCCTCCTGTCTGTGACAGAAGAGGGCTATGGTTTCTCATGATGATTGGAGAACTCATTGAGAACAAGGCAGGGTCTGTTCTCAGTTCTGTTTGTGTTTAGCGGCAAACAGAGCCACTTGTCAGGCTGACAGTCCCTGCATATTGCCACGGCAGCAATAGTTTGAAAGAGGGTAGAGAGAGATGGCGGAAAAAGACATTAAAAGGAAAATGTCACTATTTCCAAATGCCATATTATTTGACAGCTACTCTTTATGTTGCAACAGCTGCTTAACATGACAAACGATGGCTTTAATGAAAATGCACACAAGGAGATGCAGCGCCAGAAAATGAATAATGGAGCTTTCTATCCTGACATGTTGAGGAGCATATTCACTCGGCAATGAATAGGACCTTGGTAGCTGTGTTGCCAGTTGCTTTCAGACAACCCCTAGTAGGTGGTTGGCTCATTTGTCAGTCAGGTTTCATTCACAGAAAGGAGAATACATTGCAAAAGCTTATCTGTTTAGCAGAGATGATTTCACATGGGGTATGAAATGGCTTGCCCAATTCTAGGGAGGTCTGCTGAAGCAGGTTGGAATTTCAGAAAATCACATCACAGAAGTAGAGCTTCTAAGAGTTCATCTCTTGTGACCAAGAAGCTACTATTTCTCCCAAGCAGAGGCACAGAAATCCAAAAGCCACCAGTAATAGGAAACTCATCCTAGAGTAGCTACCTTGAGCGGGAAGGCATTCCTCCTCTACCCAAGTGACCACCCCCATTTGCTTAGGATGGGCACTAGAGACAGCAAACAGGAAGGTCTTGAATTCATTGTGATCTTGCTGCTGAGAAAGCACATGTCTCTGTTATGATGCTTGTCACTGGGAATAGCCACAACAATGGCAGAAACCCTGTATTATATGGAAATAAATGAAGTGCAGGGAACAACATGCAAGATACGAGCTCAGTTAGGGCCAGTAGCAATTAGTGGTTGTACACCACTCCATGTGTAGGTGTGGAAGGTAGACAATGAATCTTCCATGTAGTTTGAAGCTGGGGAGAAAAGGCTGAAAGAAAAAAGGCAGGAAGGATGAGAGAGAAGTGGGGAAGTGAGGAAGCAGCCTGCCTCCAGCCCTGGAGAGTGAACAGCTGCCCTTGTACTTAACCGACAACCTGGTTACTCCACCATGTAAAGGGAGGAAAACTCAACTAGTGCGATATCCTTAGCAGGTCATTCCATGTTTAGAATGAGACGAGCTTGGTTAATAAAAGCTAGAGTATACAATATGCCCACCATGTGGAAAAGCATAAGTGAGGTAGGATAAATGTAAAGATAGAAGTGAAACCCTGCAACGAAAGGCTATTTGCAGGACTAGACACCTTGAACACAGCATAGATAAAGTCATTAAGATGTATTATTATTGTCATAGTATGTTAGGAACAAACTTATTATATCCTGGACAAGAAAATAAAATAGAAAACACTACAGAGAAAACTATATGCATGTCAGAAATGTTTTTAAAAATACTTTCCAAAGACATATCATGCTACTATAACCTATTACATCATCACAAGGAGCAAATTTCTACTTGTGTCTTCAGGGAATTAAGATACTCAGTATTCCTGGTGGAGCTATCACCTGGAAAGACTGTAAATGATACAGAATTTGCTTCCTTTATCTATCCAGAAGAAAATATCTCTTCATCACATTTGGGCACTCCATGTAGAGTTTAAGTTTCTTCCAACACTGATCTGTAGAAGGTAAGAAGAAATAAGACACATTCAACTGTACTGAGGAGGCAATAGTCTATCTGAGGGCTCCAAAATAATCATTAATTATTAATTGTCAATGCCTTAGAAGACCTAAGGACTCTAGATAGTGAATTCCTGACCCCCAGAAGAAAGATCTATTGGCGTCACATGGAACAAATTCCATAATGGGTAAGACAAAGGAAAGATAGCTGAAGTTGAGTACTGGAGGAAAGGCAGAGATGGCTCCAATAGAAAAGGAGAGTAAGATCCTGAAGAGAAACAGCCCAAGGAGACCTTGAGTAATGCTTGACCTTAGTGAATTATTCTGGACACCCACAGGGGAAGTGAGGTTTTAGAAGATAACATTCTATGTTGGAAAAAAGAAGTGGGATTCTTATTCAAAGAGTCATGAAAACAAAGATAAATGCTTTGAATATATTTTGTAGTCACTGGAGATATTGACATTCCAAAGTAAATTATCCTGGTATTACCTTAATTATGTACTATTCTAGCCTATTCAGGACTAGAATAATAACTGATCTCTTGATTTTATGAGTATAGTTATACTTTTTATGTTTCCTGGTCTGCCTTGAGCTCCACAGTTGAAGTGATCCTCATACCTCAGCCTCTAGAGTGACTGGTACCTCAAGTATCCACCACCCCAAAACTAGCTGCATCTTTGAAATTGAAGTGTTAGCATGTTTGTTTTAAAATTCATTGTCCTTTTAAGTTTTATGTTTCGAATTCATGTACTCATCCATTTTTGTGCTGCTAAAATAAAATGTCCCAGACTGGTTACTTAAGAGAGAAAATACCTTTCTTTAGTCTATAGTTCTAAAGGTTCAAGGACATGATTCCATCATCTCATCTCTACTTCAGTTCTCACTGAAAATTGGACCACAGTGGTAAAAGCATGTGTGGGAATGGCCACATACCAAGAGGAAAGTAACAAGCAGAGAAAAGTCAAAAGCTTAAAAAAAATCTTTGCCCATTCCTTTACCTGATCCCCTAGGGACCAAATCATCTGTGATTCTCCATTAAATAGACCCCACTAAAGCTTGGTTCAGTTACAGGAAAAACCTTTCTAAAGGTAAATTAGTTGTGTGTGCAAATATACAATGTGAAGACTTTTAAAGATTAGCATAATGTTGCAATGTATTTATGAAACCATAAAAATCTATGTGAAACAGGAAGTGCATTACCACACCTGGACCTTCAAGTGCAGAAATTGATGAGGCAAAATAAACCAGAATCCATAAATAGGAAGACAACAAGTCACTAAACAAGGAAGCCAAAACCAGTCTCAGAAAGCTGATTGAGTCATTATAGGGGCTACAAAATAAAAGACACAGACAGCATGATAGTCTATACAGGGAAACTGGAGGAAAAAAAAAGAAACCACAAAATCTCTAGGAACTAATAAGCAATTATAACAAGGCAGCAAGATGTGAGGCAAAATACAAAAGGGAAAATATTTTCTTTTAATTAATTATTTAATTTCTACATAGTAAAAATAGGGTTTTACTATGTAACCCTGGGTGGTCTGGATTTCACTATTTCGTCAGGCAGGCCTGGAACTTACAGAGATGTACCTACCACTGCTTCCCCAGTGCTGGGATAAAAGGCATGTGCCACAAGACCCAGCATGCAGCACTTTTATGTCATGCTTAGAAGTGCATATAATCAGCATTTGGGAAGAAAAGGAAGGTTGTGAGTTCAAGGCCAGCCTGTAATGTATAGTAACAGTTCATGACAAGAAGCTAAAAGAAATGTACGTGAACTACCCATGGGAAAACCATGACGTGCTAGTGAAAATAATCAGTCTTACACATTGAATACTAATCATTCACACATGGGCAGGTTCAATTCTCACATCACAAGTCCTTCCCAACTTGATCTGGATAATCATTGAAATGCCACCAAATTCATTGCCAGCTATTTTGTTGATAATCTACAAACTAATTACAAAGTTTGTATGGGAAAGTAAAAGACTAGAATAGTCACTGATTATCAAAGGAGGAAAACAAAGTTGGGGAGTGTCACTACTCAGCTTGAAGACTTAAAGCTGGAGGAATCAAGGCAGTGGAGTTTTAAAAAAAGGAAAAACAAAACAAAACAAAACAGGGGGACTGGAGAGATGGCTTAGTTGTTAAGAGTCCTGAGGACTTGTTGTTTTGCAGCATCTGGATCAAGTGATTCACAATTGCCTGAAACTATAGCTCCAGTGGATCTGATGCCCTCTTCTGGTCACACACACACACACACACACACACACACACACACACACACACACACACACTAAAATAATTGAGTGTTTTAAAAGAAAGAAAAAGAAAAAATGACAGATTAATGTAACCCAGAAAAAGACTGCAATTAATATAATCAACTGATTTTATAAGGAATTAAATACAGAAAAGATAACTTTAATCTCTGTAATAAATGCTGTAGTAACAAATGGCTGCTCAGTCTATGGGACCTCTAACAGTGGAGCCAGCGTTTATCCCTAGTGCACAAATGGACTTTGGGAGCCCATTCCCTATGGAGGGATACTATTGCAGCCCAGACACAAGAAAGAGGACCTAGACCCTCCCCCAAGTGATGTGACTATCATTGGGAAGTGGGTGGAAAGTGGATTGGGGGGTCCATGGGGAGCATGAGAGGATGGGAGGGTAAGAGAAAGGGGGATTGATGTGTAAATAAGAGTGCTTCTAAAATAAAAAAAAACCTAAAAATTAAAAAAAGAAAAAACAAAACAACAACAGCAATAACAACAACAACAACAACAAAAACCCAAACCTAGGTACAGAGCTTACATTCTTCACCAAAATTAACTCCAAATGAATTGTAGACCTAGATGTGAAACATAAAACTGTAAATAGCACAGGAGAAAATTCCTTGGTACTGGCAATAGTTTTAGATACAATCCCAAAGACATGCTCATGAAAACTTCTGGTGAAAACACTGTGAAAGGAAAGGGAACACAATTCCACAGACTGGAAGTATATATTTACAATGAACATAGCTGTTAAAGGTCTGTTACCCAAATATATGAAGAACTCTTAATTTAATAATAATAATAATAATAACAATAATAATAAATAAACTTTTAAAAATGGTCAAATACTTGGACAATTCACCATACAAGGCTTAAATACATACATATGAAGAGATACCCCATCTTCCTATGCCAACCAAGAAACACAAAAAAGTAATGAAATTCTATCACATCCCTATTAGTGTAACCAAAATTTAAAGCAAGGATTCAACCATATGCTGGCAAAAAATGTGGGATCACAGGACTTGCAAGCATTGCTCAGGGGAATGCAAAATGGTATAAATCCTTGAAAAGAGTTTGGAAGTCTGTTACAAAACCAAACATGTTTTGCCATACAATCCAGAAACCACACACCTTAGTAGTCACACAATATGAAATCTTAAGTCCACAGAGAAACCTGCACAAGAATGTTTATAGCAACTTCATGCATAACCATTATACTTGGAAACAACTAAGAGATAATTTTTAATAAATGGATAGATAAATAGACTGTGGTACATCCAGACAGCAAAATATTATTAAGTGTTAAAAAGAAATGAGATATTGAACCAAGAAAGCTATGGAGGAAACACAAATGACCACTCCTAAGCAAATGAAGCCAAGCTGCAAAAGGCTTCTTACTGTAAGACTCCAACTGCATGGTGTTTGGGAAAGGCAGAACACAGACATGGTAAGGAGTCCAGAGGGTGTCAGAGGTTGGGTCTGAAGAGAGACAGAAAACAAGGAACAAAAAGGATCTTGAATGCAATATGGCTATTCTGTATTTGTGAAGACATGTTAGTGTATATTTGTCAAATAAGGTGTACGACAACAGAACACTGAGTGAACCTGATGCAAAATCTGGGTGATTACTCTTTGTCAAGTCAGCTCCACCAACTGAATCAAATATATCACATTTCTGGGGAGAGAGGATGAAACTATTAATGCCTAATGAGAAAGTGATAGAGAATATTGATACATTTTCCTTTACATTTTGCTATGATTTGAAAATTGCTTTTAAATCCATGATTTAATTTCTAAAACGTGACTGTAAAAACAAGCATATTTCTGTCTAAACAAAGACTATGAAAAACTGGCTCATGCATACCACTTTACAAAGAAATGTAAAGGCCATTATTCTGAACCAAAGGATGTGACCCAAGAGAGTAATTCAAATCAACAGGAGAAAGCAAATATTACTGGTAAAAGTAATTATGCAATTATAAAAGGCAGTGTAAATGCTTATTCTTTCTTCTCTTAACTGATTTTCAAAGCAATTGTAGAGTACAATATGTATACAATTATATTGTTGCAGTTATAATATCCAGAAATGCAATCTATCTGACAATAAGAGCGATAAAAGAGGTGGGTCGTAGCAAAGCTGCATCAGATCAATGAAATGACACCAGATGGCAACTCAGTTTACAGGAATAAATAAAGTAAGAAATGATAAATAAGATGATTAATAAAGTGAACCATAAATATGTGCTTGCATTCCATTTTTTCAGTTCTATAAAAATCACACAATTAAACGAATGCAGTCTAAAATGTTACTATTTATTGGGTTATAATGCATACAGATTATAATATATATAAGAAAAACAGAACAAGACTAAAAAGTGGGAGTATATAAAATATTTTCTACATCACTTTGAGGTTAATTCAGTCATTGAAGCATGAGGCAATTTGCATATGACCCCATGATAGTTCTTGTGCAACCTCATAAATTTCCATAAGATGATCGTTATAAAAGAGCAAGCCTGGCTGTTCCCTTCCTATGCTTCCTTGCTTTCTATGCACACACTCTATCCACCATCATCATCTTCATCCTCCTCCTCCTCTTCCAAGAGACTCTAACGAAAGGAAAGCCATTGTAAATGTTATACCCACAAACTTCCAAAACTGCAAATGAATGAGTCTTTTTACTTCATAAAGTTAAGATAATTCAGGTTCTCTATTATAGTAATGCAAAGCTGACTAATACAGTGTGTGTGTGTGTGTGTGTGTGTGTGTGTGTGTGTGTGTGTGTGTGTGGTATAAAGCAGTCTTATTCATTATGATATATACTCTAAATCCTAGATCAGTCACTAGTAAATATTTTTAAAAGCAGTAAAAATCATTGTATTAATTAAAACAGTGGAGCAGAAAATATTCATTTTGTAAAGGAGGACTAAAGAAAAAATGAGACATATAGCAAGCATCCACAGCACAAAAAGGAAAATCCCAGTATACTACTATCAGTAAATGTGATTAGGTCAAACAACTCAATCCAAAGGCAGAAACTGCTAAACTGTATTAAATAGGCATTCCAAATATGTGCTCTATTTATTAAAGACATATTTTATATGTGAATATGATAAAAATAAAAAGATAGGGAAAAGGTGTACCTCATAAAGAGAAATGAAGAAGCTGAGTGGCCAGCCACAAATATACTTCAAACAGACAAAAATGTATTATAGTTCAGTGACATTTTATAATAATAAGGGTCAATCTACAAGGAAGTTACAAAGTTCATTAAAATATGTTATAAAATTATAGGACCCCCCTAGACATCTAAGCAAACCTTACAAAAGGGAAGGGTAAACACGAATATTGGTAGGCTTCACTATCCCATTCTCAATAATATGAAAATGGGAATGAGATATAAGAAAACAGAGGGTATGAATAGCACCTGAAGTAAGCCAGAAAACCATCCTTGAAACATCCCAACAAACCCCAGCAGAACATGTATTATTCTCAAGTAAACATGGCCCAATCTCTATAATGAATTGGATGTTGGGCTATAAAACAAACCTTCATAAATTTTAAATGACTGAAATTATATAATACATGGTATTTGATCATAATAAAATTAAAATGGAAATCAATAATAGAAATAAATTTAGAAATTAGAAGCTATATCACGATTAACACACTCAAATAACCAGACTGGTAAAAGAAATCCTGGGGGTGACTAGAGAAAGAGTGAGACAGATACGATGGGCTCATACATGTTTTAGAATTCATTTTCAGGCATTAATATTTCTAAGTGATAGTTTAAATGCCTGTATCTAAAAAGAAGGCAATGACAACATGATAATCTTATCATCTTATGTTAAGATGTAGGGAAAAGGGGAGGGAAATCAAACCCAATGGAAACAGAACAAGAAAATAATGAAGATGACTGTAGATGAGTGGGAATGAGTTAGAGATTGGTGAAGAATGATAGAAAATGAAAGTCTGTTCAATGATAACAATCTGTAACTCCCACTGTTAGGAGATCTGACACTTCCTTCTGAGTTCTCCAGGCACCAGGCATGGGCATGGTGCATGTACAGCAATGCAGGCCAAGGGTTGGGGTATGACAGTCCTTTATAGAGGCATAAAAACTATTTGACAAATGAATATCAACAAAATTGATGAAACCAGCTGAACTGTACAAGAAAATAAGAGAGTATAAGATTGCTAAAGTCAAAAATGGATATTGCTAAAGTAAAAAAGGTATTGCTTATGACTTCACAGAAATAATATGAGAATACTATTAATGCTTGGGTACCAACTAATTGAATAACTTAGATGATGTGGCCATAATTTTAAAAAATACACAGACTACCATCATGGACTGAAGAGGAACTAAAAATACTCTAAACAGAAAATGCAGATACTTAATTAATAATGTGGCAAATGTACATGGAGAAAAACTAAATTGTAAGGTCATTGACTTCAATGGTAAACTTTGCCAGACATTTAGAAAACTACTACCCCACTTGTTATAAACTCCTTCAAGAAGTGGATGACAAGGAATAAGTGCAGGAAACACTTGTTCTAATACACACAAGGCAACCATATAACACAACTCAAACAATATGTAAAAGTTTTTACTAGGACCAAATGTGAGTTGTGAGTTGTTCTGGTAAAGCAAAGCTATTTTAACATCCACAGACCCATTAAGGGAACACATCAGGGTCTGGAGAGATGGCTCAACAGTTAAGAGCTTTGGTTCCTCTTGCAGAGCAGTCTTGGGTTCCATTCACAGCCCCCGCATGATGATTTACAACCATCTGTAACACCAGTTTCTGGGGATACAACACTTTCTTTTGACCTCTGCAGGCAGTAAGCATGCATGTGGTACACATAAATGTGTTCAGGCAAAAGAGTTAAACACACCAAATACAAATAAATGGAAATGGAAAGAGAAAATGTAGGGGACAGTGTAAGCACACCTGTAGCCAGCTTCTAACAGGCATGGCTTACACTGTCCCCTACAAGAAAACATCACTTCAACAGAATATAAAACATACACATATTTTGTAGAAACATAAAAACTTGTAGATGAATGAATATTATTCATAAAAATACTAAATAAATTAAGATAGAAGAAAACTTCTCCAGTAGCTAAGGAGCAGTACCAAAACCCACAGTTAACATCATATTTAATGGTAAAAAGATCTTTGCAAAGATCAAGGAAAGGAAAAGGATTTCTATTCTCAAAACTTTTATTCAACATAGTATAGGAAATCCTTGCCAGGAATAACTGTCAGAAACAAGTCAGTGAAGGCATATACATTAAAGAGAAAGACGCAAACCTCTCTCAGCTTGCGGGTGACATAAAAATTCTGTATAGAAAACCCAGCACATCTAAGTGAGTAGATGGGCTGCTGAGGTACCATAGTTGGCAGTGCAGCCATGAGGTCCCGAGCTTGATCCCTAGCACCCACTTAAGTAAAAAGAAAAGTCAGTTGCAGAAAGTACAGATCTGTTACTCCAGCACAGGAAGTAGAAGGCAGGAGGGTCCTGGGGTTGTCTAAAGAATCCTCCTAGCCAATCTAGCCAATCATCAACTTCCATCTTCAGCAGAAGACCCTGGATCAAAAAGTAAGATGGAGAGGGACTGAATAATATCTCTTACCTCACACACACAGAAGGACAGAAGGGTGGGGGAGAAACAAGAGAGAGAGAGAGAGAGAGAGAGAGAGAGAGAGAGAGAGAGAGAGAGAGAGACTAATAAAGTTTCAAGGATGCAAGACTATCACTCCATGTATTCTCTATGGACAACATTATTAAAGCTAGACAGTGACAAGACCCTAAATCAGCTTAACAGAGGATGAATGAATGAATCCTTCTCAGCTTTTGGGTTGAGATCAAGTATAGGATGTCTAAAACTTTGGCTCTCAAAAGCACAAGTCTTTAAAAATTTTACAGTGACCAGAGTAAGTGGCAAAGCACCCCATGCCCATGAATTCAAATACTTAATAGGTTAATAGGTGCTATTCCACTATTAGATGGGCAGATTGACAGTAGTGCACATCAGTCTCAGCTTATTCTTTGCAGTTGCTAGTAAGCTGACTCTATAATCCATATATTGAAATTTAAAGGAACTAGAATAGCTAAGCAAGATAATGAAGTTATATTTCCACATTCAGAACTTACAATACTACTGTTATAAAGACAAGGAGGTTCAGGCATTCATTGGATAGGCTTTTAAATCAATAGCAGATAATTAATCTCCCACCCCAGCTTCGTTTTCAGTAATACTGAAAGCAGTACTGACACAACTAAGTGTCCACATTTGAAAACATAAACATGGTTCTCTTAATCATATTATGCAAGACTATCTTAAAATAGATCCTAGACCTACATAGGAAAGCTAAAAATATGAGACTTTTACATGACTATATAGAAGCAAACCTATTTTTATATGGCAGTGAGATGCTCTTGACCCTTCTTTCTGAAGGGATTCAAACAGTCTAAAGTTGATTCTGAGTCTAGTTGCCAGATTCTCAGATTATGCTAATAGCCATTAAAGTGGATGGTTTAAAATGGTGACAGATATATGGTATGTAGGTTCTATTTTAATATAACTTGTATATATACATATGCATACATATGGGGGGATTATGGCTGGAACTGGAACATAAGTCAAGTTGTCCTAAGCCACAGGGTAATGGGGAGGTTCTCAGAGAAGAGACATCCAGTAGAGTGGCATTAAGCAGCTTCCAAGTAAGTACCTGTAAACTGAAGATTAAACCCTTAACACACTTGAGAGTAGGGGTGGGGCACATGGGAGGCACATTTCTGACTTGCTTCCAACAACGGCTGGGGATTCTTTTCTGTCAGTGTTGGACTGAGAACTGACATTTACTTTTGTGTTCAGAAGTGATAATGTCCATGGAAGGCAGGGGCTCTTCTCTGAGGTGACAGGAGGGATAATTTCACACACGATGGTATTAACACATGGATTTACTTTACCTGGGGTTTGGACTATGTATTAGGGATACAGATAATCTTCATAGAACTGCTAAAATTAGGGAAAGGGGTACAATAAAACACCCAACTGAGTGACCTAGATTCTGCACGTTCTCTTCCTCTCTTTTTGTGACACTTTATGGCTGAGTACCTGTAGGATGTCTCTTCGTGCTGTAGGAAGGTATTTCTTTCCTGGCTGAACTTGTCCTTCCAAGATCCCTCCCCCCTGATGCCTGCCTTATCTATGATTTCCCCTTTTACAGTTTCTTTATGACTTATTTCCCTTCCATTTTCCACAAACACATGTAAGTTTCAAAACAAGTTAAAGGGCAAACACGAAGCAGGGACGACAGCTGACCTCTTCCAGCACCCCTCTCTTTTCATGTTGCTCTCATATTTCTGTCTCTATCTTTAGTGTAAACCTCTTGGAAAATAGTCTACATCTTCTATGCTTCATCTCCAGTTGACTTTTTAACCCATTTTCATCTGGCCTTTCCTTCAAAGCTTTCTAATGTCTTGCAAAGTACTAGCTCATGGTTGTCCTTTATTTTTAGCCTCTGTATCATGGGGGCAGAATTACCCATACAATTTTGACATTCTCTTTGCTTAATTTCTCTGCAGCCTCTGTGGTACTCAATCTACCCCATTCTAAAACAATGTTCTCTGTCTCAGTAGCCCCCAGTCATTCCCTCACTCTGGGGATACTGATGGTGTATGATATTCTGTCTCTGTCATCTTTCACTCCGAATTTTTGTATTAACTATTTGCATTACTCATTAAGAACCAGCTCCATTCCCACCTATGCCAAAGCTACCTATCAAACATTACTTCTCTCTTGTTTAGGATATTTCAAATTCCAGTGTCAGAAACCAACTTAAGTGATCTCAAGATTAACTTCTGTTGTTACTTGGGTCTACTCTAAGGTGTCGTGTTAAAGCTTGATTATGTCCTTTCTTGCTACCCTTGGTAACTTCAGTTCACTTCACATGGTAACCAGTCACTTGATTCCTGCCTCTCGCTCTGTTTCTACCAGGATCCATCTCAGTTAACACAATATGGCTAAGGTTGATGGAATTTGGTTCAGGCTTCCACTCTGCTGTCTGGGTTTGGCATGCATTTTTATCAGGGAGAGCCAGGGGTGTTCTCAACCTTTCTAGTTGAGTTTTTTTCCCTTTACCTTTAATAGTGAAGGGGAGCTGACCTTAAATATCCCACATGTCTATCCCTGGGGAGAAGGATGTTGAGGAAGATAGTGAAAAGCTGTCAGGTAAAAATGAAGTGATTGTTTTGGGGGTAGGTATGCACACTGGGAAATGGAACTTTTCAGATATGATGATTGCCTTTATTGTCAGTGTTGTGAAAGTGTTAGCTGGGCTAAAATTAGGATGGAACACACGACGTCCAAAGACCTACTATGATGTAAATATTGACTTTTGCTGACTTATTTCTATAATATCTTTTCACAAAAGATAATGAATAGATATTTAAATGTTGCTCTAGGTGGGAATATATAATGATGATAATTGAAGAAATAAAAAATTCAGGCATGAGAAAAATAATAGATGAAAATTCTACCCAACCATGTACATGAAAATTTAAAAACCAGTAATAAATGTCTATGAGCCACTATTACACAGTAAAAACAGAGGTGCTTCTGTCTGATGGAGACTCAAGAGACAGCAAACCTTTCTTTCTGCCATCAAGAAAGCCTGGTCACTGTGTGTTCTGTAGTTCTTAAGTACCTACGCTATACTGTTATCTCTGGACTATTGCAGGCCAGGGTACTCCCTAATAGGCCTAGAACTCCCTACTGAATGTCTATATTATGCTCAAACTGAAAGTCTACCAGTTATGGGTTTCTCTACCTGGCTTATACCCAGATATGGACATGATGTTTTATTTAATTCTCACAACTAATTAGTAAAGTGAATTCCAATGCCAGTGGAAGGGGCAAGGAACTGGCTACAATGACTATTGTGAGTGTGATTGTCCCAAGCTGGGTCTTCAGAGTTAGAAAACAGTGCACAAGTTGGCAATTAGGGAATTCTGTCAGAATCAATGACTTTGACAGGGACATATCAGAGCAGGATGTTATAGTGATGGGAGGAGAGAGAAGTCAAGAGGTTAAGGTGTGGTACAGTCCCATGGCAACCTTGGGCAGCTGGAGGGTGAGTTCATCAAGGTTGCCTGATGTTGGAAGACAGTGCCCAGGCCTTTTCTAGTCATCTCAGTTAGCTCCTGGGAAGATGTGGTTTTGGGGACAGAGTTCCTGGTGGATGAAGAGGTCCCTAAGTCTGCCTCTGATAGCACTCCTCTGAAGAACACAGAAGCTCACCTCTACATCCACTACCATTATCAGAACTGAATGCATTAGGATCTTAACAAGGATTAATGAAACTACTCCTCACAGCAGCCCTGTCCATCAGGACTGTTTTCCTCAATGTCCATCTTTCTCTCCCACCCTAAGTAAGAAAATGATGCCTGAAAAAATGTGCCACTTAAGTCACTTGCTTTAGGGTACTCAGCTACAATAATAGAGTCGCATTCTGAACTTTGGCTGTGTAATTATTTTCTGACACTGTCACAATATAGTGGGAGACACAGAAAAATATAGGAAATGGCTAGTCACCTTACAAATCCATATAAGAATATAAAAATAACATTCTTGAGAAATGAGATTGTATAATATTGTGTGCTGTAACATAAGAAAAGCAGGGTTTTGAAGTGATTGGTCAGGTTTTGAAGTCATCACTTTCTAGCTGTGTGTATTTCAGCATGGTCCATATCCTTTTCAAGGTCTTAAGCTTTCCCTGACTATGACCCCTTACAGAATGGACACTGCTTTGACCCTGAAATGTTCATTCACTGATTTACACTCAGTTCCAAGTGTAGAATTAATAGGTTCATGATACAGCTTGTGGCTCTGGATTCTAGGGAACCTAACCCTAGCATAGCTCTAGTAGACAGATAGGATAAAGGCAGAAGCAATGTTCACAACAATAAGGAAAATGCTAGAACAACATCAATAATAATAAAGCTGAAATGAAGTTTGAAATAGGCTACATTCACTGACAGTTGGACCCTGGCAACATCAGAGCCCTTATGTCTCCAAATAGTGGAGGAAGTGGATTATAAAGAACGCATATGCTAATGGCAAGAGTGATAACCAACTCTGCAAAGCAATCTGTGGTGTCTTGGTCTCCCAGGTCATGCAAATTTGCAAGCCAAACCTCAGCACTGTGAGTGAGATATTGCACAGAATGTTTTAAGGATTAACAGTCCACTAGAGAGATATGCCTAAAGCCACTAATAACCTAATATTCCATGGCAAAGAGATTTCCCAACCCACAAAAAGCTGGTGAACATTACTCTAAAGTTCTTGATACGAGGTGGCTAAGGACAAGGCAGTCCCTGCACCCTGGTCCCAATACCTTGAGGCCCACATGGCAGTGCCTAGTTTCACAACTGTAGATTCCTGTACCCTCTACCATACAGGTTTTCTGCTCAATCTGGCTGAGATAAATGGGCTTTGGCTTGTTTTTTCCTGACTCAGGGAAGGGGGCTTACCGGAATAGTACGTCTGAGGCTGGTGGAGCTGAAGAGAAAAGCTAAGTTGGAAAGTCTTGATTTAAAGTAAATATTGAACAAACTAGAGTAAAGAATGATAAATTAGATGCAGTTGAGTGACTGCTTGTTGATGAAGGCTTAACGTAACTTTCTCCCTGAAAAGGATACCCAGACTCAGAAGGGTTGAGCACACCAGCCATGGCTAGGGAACAGAGTGGAAGGTGCTTGTAATGGAAGATTTGTACAGTCAGAAGGAGGCATTTATAAAGAAATAAATGGCATGTCTTTAATTTGGTGTCCCCTCTGTGACAAATATCATACTAATGGCAGGATTTTCTTTTGGACCACAGTTTTTAGTTCTCTCACACCATGGTCTAGACTTCAAATCTTTTCCTCCAGCTCAGGGTGGGACTCACTGATTAGGCAAACTGCTGATGTATGGGCAAAATTAGTCTGCTTACTATGTTGGAGCTTGCTAATTGCACAGGAATGTGCATTCCCAGGCATGCTCTGTGGAAGGCTATCTTCTTTCTAACAAGGGAGGGTGTTCAGGTCAAGACAGCCCTGGCCTCCACTGAGTGAGGTAATGGGCCAGCTTCCCTGCTTTGCTTGTCTTGTGAAATACTTAAGGATAACATTTTCTAAAACCCTTGAACACAACTTCAAGCATCCACTTAAGAATACATGCCACTATGGAGAGGGTCCTCCTATGGAGGAGTGTCACACTCAGTCATTCAGCAAACATGGATTGAGCCATCATGCTATCATGCTTGGCACTGTGTATAGAGACAGCCCTCATTAAATTAGCAGATATAACGTGTCCTGTACTCAACCAGGACAACTGTAGTGTTGTAGGACTCTAGGAAGGTGTGACAATTCACAGGAGGCCCATCGAAGACAGGCCAAACTTTTGCTCAGGACACTGGAATGTTGCCCAGGGAGGCAGCACATGACCTAGTCCTTGAGGTTAAGTTTCAAAGCCAATGGGAAAAAGGAGGACATTTCAGTTAGAAGTAGTTTAGGCTGCAGCCCAAGACTATCACACATATGAATGTTTCTCTAGACACATTTTTGACCCAGCCATGGCCACAGATCTGTAGACTATGGAATCTGAAATCATAATGGTTTATGTGATTTGGTGGGTGAGGAAAATGGAGGCCGAAGAGCCAAGGTGATATTCCAAAGTCTACAATGCTAACCGGTTCAGAGTCACTGCTCTGATGTGGCTCCATTCTGAGGAATTCTTTGTGGACTGGGGTTACTTCTGTCTGTCATTGTGCTGACAGAAGCTATTCTTTCTTTGTTAAGGCTGGTATCCCTTGAATATTCCTGTTTAACTTTATCCACCTACCCACCATTCAGTCATCCAAACTCATATGAAAAATGTACTTATGCACCTTAGGGTATATTGCTTTATGTTAGTCGTTCTTAAAATGAACTTGTTTGTCCCTCCCTTCCTTCATCTTGTTTTCTTTTATGATTTTGTGATTCTTCAGAACAAACCCTGACTTTGTGCAGCCTAGACAATGGCTTTCCTATGACTGAGCTGTGGTCCTTAACTTTTGTTCTTTCTCACTATTTCTTTAATGTTTTCATTTAGAATAATTATAAATTTTCCAAAATTTAAACACAAAACAGATATTTCTTGTCCAGCCCTAGTTATGATTTTCCATAACCCTTATTTATTACACACACTCTCATACATACTCAAAACACACATACACACACTCAGTGTATATACTCACAGATACTCAACACATGCACACACAGAATGTATGTAGTCACAGACACACAACACACACACAAACACACACTCATGCGTACTCTCAACAAACTCAAAACACACATATACCCACACTCACATACACACTCAATGTATAGTTACACAGATGCTCAACACACACACACACACACACACACACACACACACTGACATAAGAGGCAAAAGCAATTTTGTTCTCTAGTCATTTAATGTGCCTAAAAGTGTGAGTGTTTCAGAGCTGAGCAGACACCATGGTGCAGTGTGCTGCTCTGTCTATGTCTCCCTCTCAGTTTATCCAGAAAACTATTTTTAGTACTCCCTGGCCAGCACCATTAGTTTGCGTTAATTAAGATGGGGATGGCAGGGATTCATGTCTGACAGACCCTTGTTACTTGCAAAATAGTCACTTATGTCCTATTCAGGAGTCTGGGGAGCTGGATCCAGATGGAGACTGCTGGTAGCCAGTGGCAAGGGAAGTTTATTGAACCCCCTGTCCCTCCTCCCTGCAAGCCCCCTGTGTCTCAGTCTTACTGAGGAGCTACAAGGCTGTCCTGCTACAGAGCTAGTCCCCTGCATTCTCTGCAAGCCCTCTGTGACATGGGCTGATTGCATACACAAAGATGTCAGAGCAAATCACCACGTCTGGGAATTGTCGGGCAAACAGTCTGTGGAATAAAACGCTCACATTGCCAAAGGGTGGGGGAGGTTAGCCAGGAGGATATCTTGACAGAGGGAGAGAGAAGTGTTGGAATTAATTCTTAAATGTGTCGGATGAAAATTAGCAGCTGAAGGTTTGCAAAGGGAGAAGAGGCAGAGGGAGAGAGAAAAAGGAAGAGACAGACAGATGGAGAGGGGGAGGGAGAGAATGGAAAATAGATGCAGCTTCATTTCACAGTCTTGCTTCACCCTCCGCCCAAGCAGCCTGTGCATTTTGCAGGGATCTTGTCTTGTCTCAGCTTGTTGTTCCCTGCTGACCTCTGCCATTAGACTCCTGGACTCCCCCAAACTCCCACTTCCACTACAACAGTTGTGCTTTTCGCCCACATGGGATTTCCAGTTTGTGTAGAAAGAAACAGCCTCTATGGCAAGAGAACAATCTTCTTGAAAGCGTTGGCTGATACAGAAGGCCTAGAGCTTTGTAGATTTCTGCTCACAACACTCTGATCTTGTCCAAGACACTGACTCCCCTATGGAATAGGATTACTGGGCAAGGTGGAGCTGTGCATGCAGGACATTTCTCTTAGCTATATTGTACATGTGAAGTATTTGTTATAAATGCTATGATTGGATCTTTCTCTGTGTGTGAGAGAGAGAGATGATTTTTTTTTGATTCATTTATTTATTTCACATCCCAGCTGAAGCCTTCCCCAATCCTCCCTCCCAGTTCCATCCTCCATACCTCCTCCCACCCCCAATCCCCTCCTCCTCTATCTCTATCCAGGAAAGGGTGGGTCTCAAATGAGTATCAATAAAACATAACATATCAAGTTGCAGTAAGACCTCCCCATGTATTAAGACTGGGCAAAGCAACCCAGTATGAGGAGTAGGATCCCGAAAGCCAGGGAAAGAGTTGGAGACAGTCCCTGTTCCTGATGTTAAAAGTCCCATAAGAGGATCAAGCTACATGACTGTAACATATATGCAGATTGCCTAAGTCAGTCCCACTCTGGTTCTCTGGTTGTCAGCCACTATGTGCCTGGGTTAGTTGAATGTGTGAGCCTTCCCATGATGACCTTCACCCCTCTGGTTCCTACACTCTTTTCTCCTCATCCTCCACAGGATTCCCAAACTCTGTCTAATGTTTGGCTATGGGGTCTCTGCATCTGCCTCCATTGATTGCTGGATGAAGCCTCTCTGATGAAAATTTGGACAGGCACCAATCTGGTCATAGGAGATGGCCAATTCAAGCTGCTTACTCTCTATTTCTAGGAGTCTAAGTTGGGGTCCTAGCTGTAGATTCCTGGGTGATTCCTCTGCACCTGGCTTCTGCCTGACCCCTGAAGTGCACCCCTTCCAGCAGTCGCTCTCCCCCTCCTTTTGTCCCAACCTGATTGCTCCTGTTCCCATCACCACCTGTCCTCAGTCCACTCATGAAATCTCTTCTATTTCCCTTTCCCCGAGAGATCTGGGTTCCCATGAATCTTTCTTGTTATCTAGTCTTTCTGGGTCTGTGGATTGTAGCATAGTTATCCTTTATTTTACAACTAATATCCATTAGGAGTGAGTATACAACATGTTTGTCTTTGTCGGTTTGGGTTACCTCACTCAGGATGTTTTTCTAGTTTCATATGGATTGGATCTTAACTCTTTTCTAAGCCCCGTATGTAAAAGGTTTGGTTCTGTGCCACTGAACAGCTACAGTGGATGATCCTTTAAGAGGTATGTCTACTAGGAGGAAATAGGCCATTCAGGGTTTGCCTTTAAAGGGGAAAGAGGGACTACTGCCCCTTCTTTCTCTTTCTGTCTTTTCTGCTTGCAGTGAGGTGAACCTATTCCAGTGTTGTAGAGTGCTGACACAGGCCATAGGATGGAACCAAATGTCAATGTGGACTGGAACCTCCAAGCCATGAGGAAAGGCCCCTCCTCCTCCATTAACTTCTTTGCTTTAGGTAGTCTGTGACAGACACCAAATGCTAATGCAGCCACAGAGGCAGTGATGGCAGTAGATTCTCTATTCTTTCCCTGAACTTGTACATATACCTCAGAGTTCAATCTGTGTGATCAAGACAGAGATGCATGTCGTATCCTCACTTCAGTTTCAACAAGATGGATGCATGTTTCCCCAATTCCAAGTTTTAATTGATGGCTGGAGCTTTGCCCTGTAGTTATGAGTCTGCTAGATGATTCGTAATTCTGGAACATAATGCAGGCAAGCACCCAACTTCATCTTAACAAAAAACAATAGGAATTACTAAGAGTGTGAAGAGACCAGCTCAGCCCCTCTTCTTTTCCCTCCCCCTCCTGAACACTGCCAGAGTGTGCCCTGAAATGTCTCCTTCCAATTTTTTCCCTATCCCCCAGATTCAAGGTGCCACATTTAAATCTGGGCCATGTATTAGGGTCATGTGTAGATTCTGATTTTTTTCTAAAGTAGACGTAGGTAAATTGAAGCTCTGAATAATTATGTCTCTTAAAGAGCTATTTTTGGCCTCTCTGTAGTCCATTTTCTTTTTCACTCTCCGTGGCATCTAACCTTTTGCTCTGTACCTCTTTGGAACCTCTTCCCCACTTATGAAAGGGAAAAACAAATTGCACTTTGGATAAAATCCATTCACACCAATGTACCTT
Organism: Cricetulus griseus; assembly: GCF_003668045.3. Lineage (NCBI taxonomy): Eukaryota > Metazoa > Chordata > Mammalia > Rodentia > Cricetidae > Cricetulus > Cricetulus griseus. The sequence goes on from NC_048597.1 coordinate 140,848,612, forward strand.
CCTCTTTCTGAGCACTTTGTAATTTGAATTCTTTAAATGCTGAGGGGGCTTTGTCTTTTGAGGAAGATATGCTAGCATTAGCTTGTCTGTGGTAGGAATATTAGGTGAGAGGACAGGGTCTTCTCTTTGCTTCCTTTGACCTTCTTAAAGAAACGCTTGTTTTTAATTCTTTTAAGGTAGCTGCTTCAAGGGAGCATGGAGATGTGTTTTTTTTTTTTTTTGGTGTGTGTGTGTGTGTGTGTGTGTGTGATTGTCTAGGAAATGGTATAGAGGTATCTAGTCAAACATCCCGGATGTTTCTGGGATGGCATTTTATATAAAACATCAACATTTAAGTCTGTAGACCTTGGGGAAAGCACATTCTGGCCCAACTGTGGGTGGGCTTCATCCAATCAGTTGAAAGCCTGACTAGAACAAAGACAGAAGAGGAGACAACTGTTCCAACAGCTAGCTCTAACACCCAAGCTCCAGACTCAACTTTCCTCAGGTCTCTAGCTTGCTAGGTCATGTAGTAGTTCATGGATTTCCTGTCTCCATAATCATTAGAGTGAGTTCCTTAAAATAAATTGTTCTCACTCTCTGTGTCTCTCTCTCTCTCTGTGTCTCTGTCTCTGTCTCTCTCTTCACAAACACACACACACACACACACACACACACACACACACACACACACTTTTATCAGAATGTGTATACAGCTCTGTGTGTTTCTTGCAGCAACACAGAATGTGTTGCTGGCTCCATCTGCATTTGTAAAATGCCCCATTGACTTGTCCTCTGGTGAGCCTTAGGTAATATTAGGTGCTTAGCTCCATTCTGCCTCCTTGCCTACAGCCTCTCTGCCCCCTTTCTTTCCTTTTGTTTTCCATTTTCCATTCACTTTCCCTAGGACTTTGTACTTACAGATGCCTAGTGGAGGGATGATCAACAATGTTTTCCTAACCTCATCCCTAGTCCTCTGGACTGCATCTCCTGCCAACAACTTAGAGCCTTGTGACCTGTAGCAATTGTTTTTGTTCTCAGTCTTTATAACACTGGTTCCTTCCAGATGGGTGACAGGAACAAGATATGAGAGGACTTAGAATATTACATGTAGACAAAAAGGGATATGGAATAACAGTGAGACAGAAGTGGTTCTGACAAGTCCTTCCATGGATATCTCACCGTTGACATTACTATGTGATGTCATCTCATCTTTGATATTACTAAGTGAAGTCATCTCCAAATGGGTAGGACCACACTCATAGCTATTCTGAGATGTATATAAGCCAGGGGCCACAGATGGGCATGCTTTCTGGACAATATGTGCCTCCAGTGATTATAGTGATGGTGACACTGCTTACAGTGTGATCATGGAATGTGTTATCAGGACCCCAGTACCCATGCAGAGGGTGAGAGCCTGCACAGACCTCAGAGTGAAAGATTGGCTATCTAAGGTAACACTGCTTGCAAAAGAGACTTGCCCCTCATGCTGAGATGCTGTGTTTTATGATGGTTATGTAAATCATAAGCTCTGTTTCTGATGTAACTGGCTATGTTTTATTGACTAAAATCCTCATATCTGAAGCCTATCTTCATTGTTTGTTAGCCATGTGCTACCACCACCTGCTTTCCCCCATGATTAACTTCTCACAATATAAATAATAGTGTGTTCCAACATAGTAGTAGAGAGCAAACCAGAATGCTTCTAAAAGTACTGTCAATCCCAGCTCTACTGCTATGAAAAAGTCTCATCCAATGCCCAAATGCCAGAAAAAAAAAACCATGAGTTTTTAGTATTTGGTATGTGAGCCTTGGAAGTCAAAATGTCTATGAGATTCTTGGAGGTTATATACTAGACATATACAAGTACTTTTATTATCAGTTGAATAGACTTATATATATTGTGGACTGGGACCCATTTGAGTGTTAGTAATAGCATTACAGCAATGAACTATGTAGATAAAAAAAAGGAATTAGTGATTTTTCTTTTTTATATCTCCAGAAATGATAAGGAATAATCTTTCTTCTTTGAATGTTTGATTCTTTCTCTTTCTTTCTTTCTTTCTTTCTTTCTTTCTTTCTTTCTTTCTTTTCCATTCTCTCTTTCTCCCAATTCCCTTCATGTCTCTTTCTTCTTTCTTTCTTCTGACCAGATCATATTATGTAGTCCAAGATGAGCCTATCATTTGTAATCCCTGTTCTCTATACCCAGAGGCTAGGATTATAGACCTGAATCACTGCACACAAAAAGCTTTGGTATCTTTGTCAGACAGCAATGTCCTCTTTATATAGATGTTAGAAGGTTGCATTAGGTAGTATCTAGGGTGTGTGAACCCTGGTATCTAGAAATCATAAGTGATGAACATTCAGCGAATAAGGAGGAGAAGAGAGGAGGAGGAGAAAGAACAAAGAGAAGAAGACTACAACAAAGACAACGATGACTGTCCTGGCTTAGCCAACCCATCTGTGAGTTCAGAGATGGAGTTGTTTCTGCTCCTTCATGAGACACATATGAAGTGTTATTAGCAGAGGCCTCTCATCATCTTCAAGGAACTCTTTTTTTTTTTATAGACTCTCTCACACTGAAGATAAAATAACTATGCACAATGCTCAAAGTGCCTAGACATACACCCATGTCCAGACGGAGTTACATTCTCTTCCTGATCATTATTTCCTAGTTGAGTTGAGAGTTCACCTTCTTTATTTTTCCCCATACCTCAAGTTCCATTCCTTCCCTCAGCTTGTCCTACTAACCGCTGTAGCTACCTCATGATGATCACTCTGCCTCTGAATACAAATGCACTGTGGCCAGCTGTTCCATGCTCTGGCCACCATGCCTTCCCTGCCATGATGGCCTGTATTCTCAAACTGTTATCTAAAATAAAATCTTCTTTAAGTTGACCTTTAAAGGCATTTTGTCACAGCAACAAGAGAATTAATTAATAGAGAAAATGGGTATTGAGAAACAGTTGTGGTTGTGATGGCTATTGTTGTGTGTTCTAGAATGTTTGTGGGAGGAATGTGGAAGTGTTTGAAACTCTGGGCCAGGAAAGTCTTGGGAGGTAAGCAGAGCTTGCAAGTTTGGAAGACTAGAATGCAGAGAGAGACATGGACAATGAGAGATCAGTTCATGAGTTTACAAAGGGGACATAGACTGTATTGGGAACTGGGCAAGGTCATTCATGTTATAGTCTAAGAAAGAATATGATTGTATTTTTTCCTGTATCCAGAGGGTCTGAGTTAGGCTCAGTCCAAATGCAAATTAATAATTTCTTTGGTAAAGGAAATGTCAAGACAAGACAGAATAGAGACTATTGTCCCTACTCACTATATTTGTCCAGGTCTACAATGAAAGAAAGCCACAGCATAGCAAATGAATTAATTAATTAAATAAAAATAAAAAAATAAACATGTGGTCCTTGATGAAGAAAAACTAGAGTTTAAATAAAGTTGTAGACACATTGGGTTCTAGGAAAACAGTTGCAATTTTCAAAGAGATTAGCAGCGTTAAAGACAAATATCCTGATCTTCACTGGGACAATGCAAAAGGTACCTGAGGGAGAGAACCTACACATCAAGGGGTCTAATTTGGTAATATCTAAATTCAACTGAAAGGAGAGAGCCTAAACTGAGATTACTACTGAAGGTCTTCCTGCCAGAAAACAACTGTCTGGATGAAATTCTTCACATCTTGAGCTACTGTTGGTCATATCATAAGCTGGCAGTAGAACTTGCCCATTTCATCCATGTAACATTGCCTTTATAGGCACAGTAGAGGCAAGAATACAGAGGACAAACACTGTGTGGCAGGGATGTATTCCATGTTTTCTATAATGAATCCCAGAGATGCCATTGTGCAAAGCTATGGAGGTGAAGTCTAACATACAGTGCAGACCTAGGATGTTAGAAATGCAAGTTCCATAGGAAGTACACTAAAAAGAGCTGCAGGCATGGAGTGGAGAGAAGCTATGCATGCTGGAAGCATTGGAAGAGTTGCAAGGGCGGGGTATCTAAGCCATTTGCAAAAATCCATCCTTAGTCTCAGATCTTAAACACTGAGCTTAAGGATTTAGTGTTTGCCTTTCTGGGTTTATGTCCAGTATTTCTTTGTTATGACCTTACCTGTCCCTGTTGGAATGGTACTATTTGTTCTGTGTCATTTTATATTGGAAGGGTGTTATTTCTGTTTTATTTTATAGGGTCTCACAATCAAGCCTTGAACTCTGAACTTCTATATTGGAATTGTTGAAGACTATGTTGAATTTGGACTGTGTGTATTTTCCATTATGAGATGGCCATGAGACACTTAGAACAAGAAGCTTAAAGCTGATATATTTGGGTATCAAGTTGACAAGGGATGGGTGTGTTAATACTATCAACTTGATAGGATCTGGGATCACCTAGGTTACAAATCTCTAGGCATGTCTGTGAGGGAGGTTTTTTTTTTTTTTTTCTGGATTAACTAAGGTAGAAAGACCCACCTTTATGGTACTGTTCCATGATATGGGATCCTTGATTAAATACCAAAGGAGAGAAAGAGAGCTGAGCACCAGCATTTACCCTGTCCCATTTCCTAACTACAGACACAATGTAAACAGCTACCTCAAGATAGTGGTATGATGTCTTCCCCACCACAAGGGACTGTGCCATTGAACTGTGCACAAAAATAATCACTTATTTCCTTGTGTTGCCTTTGTAGCTGTTTTGTCACAGCAACTGGAAAAGTGGCCAAGACAACTACTCTTCTCCTCAGGTCTCTTCCCTGCTTTCTTTACAGCTGGTGACTGCTGGGCAAACTTCTGTGCGCAGTCCTTAGATTCTTCTGTAAGCTTACCTTCCAGTCCCCTCTGAGATGTTTCTGCTGCCAAGGGTACTGCCGGGAATTTGTGCCTGATGCTTTATTCCTTCTCACTCTCTTGCTCCAGCTGACTGGCTTCATCAGCACACAGATTCAGCTCCTGCTTACACAAAGTTGATTTCTATATCTCTAGCTACAAATATTGTCATTTTCTAAGGCTTAAAACCTACATATCCAAATGCCAACACAATGTTTTTCTTGGATGTCTCACCAACATGTCAAGTCCAACATTTAACATCCAGTCTCTACTCTGTACCAACGCTCTTGTTATGTCTCTGCGATTGGTAACATAATCAATTAAGTTTCCAAAACTGAAACCAAGTGGGAGCCTACATCTTACAAGGTCATTACAGGTGAACTAAGAAGACTCCTCCTTGAAAAGTTTCCAGGAACTTTCACCTATTTTAGATGGCTAGATTCCAAATATCAAAGCATCTTGTACCTATTTTAATCTTCTCACACCATACTATACCATCTGATTTATTTCTTCTGTGAGACTATTAGCAACTGGAGGGCTCAGAGAAAGTCTAGTTCAGGAACTACCATCCATTGTAGCTCTCAATATATTGTTTTTGTGGCCTTTGGACTCTGATGGCCTTTGGACTCTGCCTTACTGAGTAGGCCCTCTGGGTCTCCAAGCCTTTACCACAGACCAGAACTTACATCACCTTTGTTCTAAGAACTTTGCACCTAGACCCAACCATGTTAATCCCACCCAATGATCTCCAGCTTTCAGGAGCAAGTGGATCTCAGAACTTCTCAATACCTGTCATTGTATGATCAAGCTCCTTAGTAAATCTCCATTCACATTTCTTTGTTGGTGTATGTATGTATGTATGCATCTATGTATCTATCTACCATCTAAATACCTATCTACTCACCTATCTGTCCATATAATTAACTCAGCCACTCTGGAGAATACTGTATAATACACTGACTTTCTAGAGACTGGAGAGCAGACATCAGCTCTCTCTGGCAGCAAATATTTGCTGAGCTCTTACTCTGTGCCAGGATCTTGCCTGTAGGAAAGGAATCAAGATGAGCAAACACTTTGCTCTCAGGGACCCGACAGTTCTAATGGGATACAGCTACTTATGGTGGCTTGGAAGGAAAGAGAGGATATAGGACTGATGTGATAGCATCTTATATATTCTACAGCAGTCAATTGACTCTAATTCTTGGAAAACTAGTAGATTTCTCTGCACCTGTAATTTTGTATGCCTTTTTCTTCTTCTAATTTTATGATTTTAGGTTTATATAAGTACCATTTTTTGTTTTTATTTGCCCATTGATTATCTTGTGTTTTGTTAATTTCATCACTTTTTGATTAAAGATAGAGAAGAAAAATTGATTGTGCTCATCACTGGTAATTGCCGTTATGCTGACCTCTGTCTTGGGATCAGCTCTGTATGTTATCACATTTAGTCCAAACCCTTCAAAGAAGCTGTTTTTTTGTGTTGCTGTTGGAGATGAGGCATTGCTATGTTTCTGAGAGCATTCTTAAGCTCTAAGGTTCAGGTGACACTATCTTCTCCTCATCCTGAGTGGCTGGGATGGCAGATGCATACCACCATGCCTAGCTATGAAGGCTCTCTTCCTAACACTGCCTACAGATGAGCAAACACAAACTCACAGATAAGTGACTTCCCTCAGATCTCAGCTCCTAAGTGTCAGTGCTGGGATTAAAGTTGGGCATTTTATTACCTGACTAACTTGGTTTTTCCTTGGTATATATAGTTGTGTCCTGCACTGAAGAAGAATGTGGTGAAGCCTAGGGGGGAAAAGAGAAAGAAGATAGGATTAAGCACATCTGAACTTGTAGGTTAGTGATGATAAGGGAAACTATTTAATATTTATCTAACTTGGGAAGTGTGTAAAATGAGAATGAGAAACAATGTTTTTAACAGTGGTGGGTGGGCCACTGTTGTAGACTGATTGCTTTGGCGTCCCAGGGACACAGAACTTACACTTTGTCCACAGTATTATTTCACATACAATTGCATTTCTTATAACCTTTTTAGCTCCCAAATAAAACTCAATCATTTTTTAAACATGTGTGTGTGTTCATGTGTGCATGTGTGTGTATTTATTTGTGAAGGACAAAGGCCAAATCTAGGTGTTCTCAGTTGCTTCTTTACTTCAGTTTTGAGACAGGGTCTTTCACTGAACCCAGAGCTCAATGATTAGGTAGAATAGTTAGCTGCTAAATCCTCAGGATCCCCTTGCCTCTGCATCCCCAGCCCTGGGATCAGAGGCATGTACCACCTGTTTTTTCATAAGGGAGCTGCAATCCAATCTTCCTGCTTGTGCTGTGGGCACCTTACCAACTGAGCCACTCCCACCCCTGCCCAGCCCATTCATCCTTATCATTCTATTCACTAACAACACATTCCTACCTGTGTCTATTCCTATGTCCTGAATCCCTCAGCAGCTTACACCATGATGTTTCCTCAGTTACCCCATTCACTGGGTCCACCTTCTGTAGATGGGTTTTTGTGTTACAAATATTCTTCAAATTATAGGCTCCATATTTCATGTTTTTTCCACAGAGCAGCTGGGCACAATACTCCTCAGATAAACACAAGCTGTAAGTTTTCCTCATTTCTGAATAACACACAGTTTGAAATTGCTTTAATGGCTGGATACAAATTTTATTATGGATCAGTTTGGCTATCTGTGTGGGACCGTGAATTTCCCAACAGTGATCCACAACTAGGCAATCTCTTTGAGGTAAAGTAGAAGCTTAGTAATGACCGTGTAACTTTTTCATCCAGAAGAGGGGAGGGGATTTCTATTTCTAAAATAGGATAGTCTTTAAAATGAGAGCTAGAGAGAGTTCAATCTGTCCTGTTTGCTGCAACACACACACACACACATACACACACACACACACACACACACACACACACACACACACACAGACAGACACATACACTCACACACACACACACAGAGTCACACACATTCCCACACACATACACACTCACACACAGAGACACACACACTCACACACATTCACATACACATATACACACAGACATACACACTCACACAGATACACATACACTCAGACACACAGACACACACTCACACAAACACATAGACACATAAACATATAGGCACACACAGAGACACATATGCACACACACAAAGTCACACATATACACACTCACACATACACAAAAACACACACACCAGGTATCTTGGAAATGTTTTGTCCTTGATTTTTACCAGCTTAAATGTCCACAGAGGTACTCCAGAGAAACAACTGGTGATATCAGAGAATAGTGATATTTCTTCTGTTAAATAAAGACTAGCATGACAGAATGTTAAGTGAGTGCCTTGGAGAATGGTCATGCCATGCAGTGTATCACTTAACATTGTTCCAACTGCATTGAGTACCCTAAGTTCATATGTGGAACTCCTAACCAACAATGTGATAGTGTTTGGAGGTGGAACTTTTAAAGATGATAATGGTTACTTATGTGTGGCTAGCAAAGTGATCCTGATCCTATGGAACTGGTGGCTTTGTAACAGAAAGAGTACTGTCTGTGCGCCGTAGGTGCACACACAGCCAGTAGCTGTCAGAAGTCAGGAGGAAAGCCCTCCTTGAAGCTTCCAGGCTTCTAGGTTGCAGAATTATAAGAAGGAAGTTTCTCTTGTTTAAACTACCACACAGTAGATTTGCTTTGACAACCTGAGATCACCAGAATAGACCCTCATACACACTGTACAGATATACTGCTATCTTGTCTCCATTTATAGAGATGCAAGCTGGAGGCTAGTGAAGCTAAGCAACAGTACTGTTGCATTGATGGTGGGCTGTTGAGTTGAGAGTGAGGCTAGTTTCTGACTCAGCATCCTAGACCCTTTTATCCCACAGGCACAATAAAACAGAGGCTTTTCCTTGCTCTAGATCACAGCAAGGAAGTTACAATAGAGGTTTTGGTCCTAAATTGGTGTCCTTCCACATGTTGTAAGTGAGCAACATTGTATTTTTTTAACAAATAGTGATGACATCATCATGCTAGGCTCTCTTAGTAGAGGTGGGGTGTAATCTAGCAGGCAAGAAGCATTGAGATGCCTACAGTTCAGTAGATATCTTAGGTTATATAATATATGGTGCAATGAAGTAGCCTGTTTTAAAGTACAGGCTAAGGCATGAGGGTCTCTAGGTCCAGAAAGGTTTCTGTGAATATTTTGTCTCCATGACACATCCATAGAGGAGAATTTTAATACCTCTTTAAGATAGCAAAAGGGAAATCAGGTTATGGATGAGAAAAAGTCTTGTACTCAGTCCTTTTTGTTTGTTTATTTGTTTTTTGTTTGTTTGGTTTTGTTTTTTGAGACAGGGTTTCTCTGCTCAACAGCCCTAGCTGACCTGGAACTCGCCCTGTAGACCAGGCTGGCCTTGAACTCACAGAGATCCATCTGCCTCTGCCTCCTGGGTGCTAGGATTAAAGGCATGTGCCACCACCACCTGGCTTGTTCTCAGTTCTTCACTTATGGAGAACTGCTGACTCCTTTCTTGTCCTGCCTTCCTGACATTGCACTTGGCTGTAGTCTCCTCAAACCCATTGCCTCTAGGATATTCCTTCTCCATCCTTGTTACAGAAAGCTGTACGTCCTAGCTATCAAAATCACCCTCAATTCTTTTCTTTTGCTCCACTCCCAAATCCCAATTTTGAGCAAATCTTAGCTCTCATAGATGCCCTTGCCTTTTCCATTTGGCATCCACCCCTCTACTTCCAACATGATTGCGGTTCTGCTTCTAATACTCTCTGGGTTCTCCTGAAATCCATTCTCCACATCATGGTCAGAAAGATTTGCAAAATTTTCACAGATCCTGGTACTTGCCTGCTGAAAGTCTCTGAAGTCATTGTACTACACTCAGAATGAAATCTTTATACAATTTCGCTGGTGTCTGAGACTCGGTGTTCTCCTGTATTCTGCTTTCACATAAGCTCCTCAGCCATTTGCCTTCACGGCAGCCATTTTCTTGGCCCTAATTGGCTGGATCCAATAGCCAATAAGGCCTCACTTCCAATGTTACCTCTTCAAAGATGTTTTCCCTAACTACCTAATTTATCGTCTTTTCATTCCCATCAACTCCCATAACATTTTTATAGCACATTGCCCCATCTAAATATGTCTGTTTACTTATTTTTCATAATTTTTCCCACCTCAACACTTATTCACACCCCTGCAGAAAAGCACATAAAATATTTATGTTATTTATGGACTACTGAGTCTCCAGACCCATAAATACTGTCCACCATAAAATAGACATGAAATCATATTTACAGAATTAGCAAATGGCTTAATGTGTCAGTAAGTTGGAAATAGTGCTGAAGGGTTTTTCAAAAGAAAATTTGAGACATGATCTTTTCATGAAGCTCAGGCTGGTCTCAAACTCACTATGTAGCAGAGAATGAACCTGAGTTTCTAATTTTCCTTCCTCCACTTCCCTCATGCTGAGATCACAGGCAAGTGCTACCTGGCCTGGATCGTGTGATGCTGGGATCAAATCCAGGAATTCCTGTGTAGTAGACATGTACCCTGCCTACTGAATTATAACCCTATATACTTCCTCCAGAGTTGAGGGTTTTTGTCATTTTAAAAATTAGTTTGTTTTTCATTTGCCTTGGTTATCTCCTGCTGTGTGATTCATCAAGGAAAAGAAGCAGTTTGCACAGCCTGTATTACCACTTATAAAACATACACACATGCATACATGCAAGCACACATGCACCTAGGAATGGATCAGCTAAAGCAGGGCATTGATGCCTTTAAGTATCAACAGTCAGGTCTTATTTAGGTTCTGAGCAGAAGTTGGAATGACAAACAGTCTTCACCCTCATTTTCATTGACTGACACTCCTTTCTTTGGAACGAGTCATGGACACACTTCCACTGCATTGCTTTATCCAAGACTTGGCTGAGCTTCTACCACCAAGCACGGGTCTTCACCTAAGTAGGAAAACAGTGGGTAAGCCAACTCACTGTCTTATGTCATCCAGTTTAACCAACATCATCAGGCTGTGACTGCCTTTTCTTCTCGGGATGATTCTTGCTGGTACCCAGCTTCTCTGGACCATTCTATCTGTAGGCTGCAGATACCACCTGCTGGTTCAAGTTGCCACCTGTCACTGGAGTTCTTAACTAGGACTCTCTACAGCCTTTCTTCCTTTCTGCTTCTCTTTTCCCCGTTTCTCTCAAAATCTCCTCTGCCAGGATTCCTTTTCCCCAGCTGTTCAGAACCATTTCTTTCCAGGTAGTCAGAGATCTCCTCACCTAGTGCTGAGGATAGTTCCTGAAATCTGGAACTATCTTTTGTGTTTCTGTTACATATTGTCATACATAATAAGTAACAGATCTGCATAGGCCACTTGAAGCTCTCCTTTGTCCATTGCCCTCCCACCTTTCTCCCATGTCACAGTTACTACGTGAAGATAAGTCTTGTGCTATAGAGCCATACAGTATGTTGATGTTTCCCAGCCTGCTGAGCATTAACTGCTGCTAGGGTTAATCAAAATCTCCTTCACACTTGTATTAGATGAACCTTTGCTATTCCTAGAGATACTGGCTCTCTTAGGATTGCCTTATTTCTGAATGAAAGAACCATTTTCTTTGTCTAATCCTCTTAGGACACGGTGCCATTTCTTACCCTAAGCAAGGGCCAAGCTCAGGATCCCTTGACATCACCCGAATAGCCTGCCAAAATATTATCCACCTCTAAGCATTCCAGTTTCCCCATTCTTCCTTGCCTAGCCCCTGCCATGGAGAGCATAATAAAGCCTATTGCCATATTTTCTTCTTACTTTATCTCCAGACCAACCCTGGACATAACACTGGGGTAATGTGTCCCTTCTCTTAGGGACTATAATAATAGACTCTTCCTTTAAGGGCCTGTATGCTGGTAATGCTCTCCCTTGTCATCAAGCACAGTTCTGGATACACTTAGCCCATTCTTGCTCACTACCCTATGACATAGGTACTATTTGGTGTGAACTGCACAGATGGAGATGTGAAGACTCAGTATTTAAACAGAAAACACAATTCCAAAACCAGTCTTCCAATTATGTGATAATTTATCTTTACATATAAATTCATATATCCAAGAAGGTATAATTATGAGTCTGTACTATCATTGTCATTGGCCAAAGCTTTTCACAAAATATTTCTGGCAAAAACTTATTTTAATCATGTGAGCCTCAACTGTAAAGCTCAACTCTGTTTCTTCTTCCCATTTAAACTTATGCTTCAGCCCTACACTCTACTAGTCCATAGCAATGTCTTACGAATAAATGGACCACTGACCTACCCCCAATGGTGTAGACAGATAAAGAGTAATATACAGACAAGACCTTTGCAGTCCCTTCCCTGACTCACAAGTCTGTGAATTCAGGTCATTTCTTCTGACACTGAGACTAAACTGGGAGCCATTGTAACAAGAGAGTGTAGACCTTGGTCTTTGGGTCCTCAGATGGTTTTACTAGGAGAAAGCTAGCCTCTTAAACAATAGCATTTTTTTGACTTGTTTCTTCAGAAGCACAAGACTCAGTGTCCTCACTTCAGCTTATCTCTGCTTCTTTACTGGCCTCAAATATCCTCTTCCCATCTGGAATCTTGTGCACTTCTCTCCATTCTCAAAGTCTTCAATAACACTTCCTGTCTCAAGCCACCTTTCCTTAGTAAGTGTAACAATGGCCCTGTCCTCACTTTCTGATAAGAAATCAGACCAGTGGGTGTTTGAGAAGATCTGAGCACTCCACCGAGCAGTTGGGATGACCTCAGAGCTGCCCGCTGACCAGGTTCCACTGTATCCTCACAGTGGAAGGAGTCCTAAGCACAGGACCTCCCTGTCAGCCCTATATGGGATACCACTCATAAGAGAGCCTTTCCAGCAGTTCATTCTGGATCTAAACATCACGGTCCACAGGATCATGTGTGCAGAGAAAACTCAGATTTGTTATCTGAAAGAGAAACATTATTAAAACTAGTGGGCATTTCCTTAGCTTTCTTGGTCATAGAGGCTAGTGGAGCCCAGGAGAGCAGTGGTGATCCCCCAAGTACTGGTGGTGATCCCCCAAGTACTGGTAGTGCTCCCAGCATCCCCTAACCCCTGTCTGAACCATTACTTCTCTCAGCTTTGCAACCCATGACCTCTTGAAGGAGTCTTGTCTCCCGCTCCTGTCTGTGTAATACCTCTTCTTCCGATATTGTTTTCACTATAGCTGATAAAACTAGTGATATATTCTTTGTCCAAGGTAAGATGTTCTAATTAAAAATTTTCAGGCTAAAAAATGTATGGGAGCTAAGCATCTTTACAGGTGGGACTGGGGCAGTATTCATTTTTTCTCAGTCCCTTGGAAATGTGAGCAGGTAGGATGCCTTTGTATCCTTCAGCAACTAAAGTAATAAACACGAAGAGCTTAATGCTTATTTTTGAATTACATTTCATTTTGCCAATTGTGCGGAGCCCTGCCTAATTTAACAAAAGGCTTCGAGAAAAAATACAGTAGAGCAGATGCACATAGCAACCATTAAATTAGGATACAGGCGTGAGAGGCACGCAGCGAGGGGAGGCTTCTGCCAGGCAGAGCAGGAGCAAGAATAATGGCAGGCCCAAGGAAAGCTGGCGCTCTTGGGTTTAGACTGAAGGAGATGGATCTGAGCCCAGAGCAACAGAGAGATTGGCCTCTAAGAACACTGTATCCCAGAGTCCCCTCCTGACACTATTATGGTGCTCTCTCCTGCGATCATAAAGCCATAGATGGATTTTATTAAGATCAATCCTACTACTTTTTAGCATCTCCTCGTGATTTTCCCAGCTCTTCCTTTTCACTACAATAAGATGCACAGATAATGGGGAGTATTTTGCATGTTGTCTTGTAAGAAGAAATTCAGAGTTGCCAACCAGAGAAGAGACACGGAAGGGATGGGCGTTGAGTGTTTCTAGGTAGGGCACAGAGCAGGAAGCTTATTCCAGCTTTTTGCCTAGGCCCAGGAAAGCTGTGCCTTAGGACTAAAGCCTGGATGCAGAGATGCAGAGATGCAGAGTGGTGGGCATTCAGATAGGCTCAGCTTCCTGGAGTGACAAAGGCAGTTCAGTTCTTCAGGGCGGGGTCTGACAACTTCTGTATGGCATCGCGAAGGAAGGTGCTAGTGTCAGTTTTCAATTTGCTGCGTTCCCCAGAACTCCTTCTCCAGCCCTCCCCTCTATCTTCCCACCCATTTCAGGGGAGGCAGCCAGAGGGACTCAGCATTTCCTCAGCTTGCACCCATACAAGGAGAGAGTGGAGCCCCTTGAGGCGCCTGGCACATTCCCTCAGGGACCCTGGCCTCGGTGGGCGCGTCGGTCCCGGCGCGTCGGGGGTTAAGGTGGGCGCCCGCGCCCCGCACCGCCGGGATGAGCGCGCGCAGTCCGTGCCGCCCGCTAGCCTGCTCGCTCCGAGTCGACACCCGGAGAAAGTGGCGGTCAGGGATGCAGCTGCTGCCATGACAACCCTGGCGATCAGGGCCCGCGCGCGTTGGGGCTGCTCCCCGGAGGAAGGCGGTGCGGAGGCCGGGGGCGGCTGCTGAGCGTGGCGTCCGCGCGTCCCCGCGTCCCGTTCAGCGTCCCCGGAGGAGGCGGGGGCCGCAGTCCGCTCAGCTCCCCGCGCCCAGAGCCTGCGCCGCGGCGCTCCGCGGGCTGGCGAGGGCCGGGCTGGCGGGAGTCGCCCACGGGGCTTCGGGGAGGACAGCCTCAGAGCGGAGGATCCGGGCTAGCCGGCTGCGGGTCTCCGTGTGCAACTTTTTATCGCCTTGGGGTCCAGATGCGAGACTTGGAGCTGTTTTCTAACTCTATCCATACATGTGTGTGATCTAATAAAACATTTTCTCCTCTCCTTGAAGCAGGAGCTTTTTATGACATCTCCTTTCTGTCAGAGACACTTGCCTTCTTTGGGTTATAAACTTTTGATGCCAGACCTCTGCAGAACGCGCCCAACTGAATCTTAAAGTAGCTTCACCGAGAGAGGCAGAGAACGCACAATCTGTGACCTTCGTCCCTGCTCCTTCTTTCGTGCTCTCTCTCCCCCGCGGGCTCCCTCCGCCCCAGGGAGCGTCGAGAAAGCTCTTTTTTGGATGCAGGAGGGGGCATCTGGTTCTGCTAGGCTGGAAAGCTGAGGCTGGAGCAGAGGAAGAATTATTAGGCTCCGGAGAGCCTGGACTCAGCCTTTCCTTCTCCCGCTCCCAGCTCGCTCTCCCTTTCTTTGCTTTTGGCCCCACAACACTTCCGGCTGTTCTGAGAGGGCAGGGGACAAGGACCGTGCTGCTTCGGGAGTTCTGGGAAGTTGTGACTGACAAGGATGGGGGTCTGTGGGTACCTGTTCCTGCCCTGGAAGTGCCTCGTGGTCGTATCTCTCAGGCTGCTGTTCCTTGTACCCACAGGAGTGCCAGTGCGCAGCGGAGATGCCACCTTCCCCAAAGCTATGGACAACGTGACGGTCCGGCAGGGGGAGAGCGCCACCCTCAGGTAGGGAGCCTTCCTTCATCTGGGGACTGAACCCATTGGACATGGCTTCAAGGGGAGAGGGGGCGTGAAAGAGAAAAGAAGGCCTGAAAGAGGGGCATTGGAGCATGTGAGAAGCCTTTTGCAGGCCCAAGAAGTGGCCACTTGCGTCGTGTGCTTGCTGATACCATTTTTTTTTTCTTGGATGGCTTTGTCATTTGGTCCTCTTTTGGTCTGCAATTTTACAGGGACTGTTGAAGTCTACACTTGGAACTCCATGTGTTCATGGGACCATGGCCCCATGGTGTGGACACCCGGATGAGACTTGTGGACACTGGCATGTAAACACTGCGTGGTTAATTAAATACCCTTGGATTTTTCTTCCAGGCCAGGAGGATGTAATGACATAGGATTGGCATCAGGATAGCCAGCTAACTAACTCTCTTTGGCAGAAGTGTGTGTTGCTTGTGTATGGGGGTGTGTGGGGGGATAATCTCACAAAGACTCTAGATTTCCCGTGCCAGCCCACGATCTTTTATGAGTCTGCTGAAGATATAGCCACTCAAACTAAACCTATGCTGTGCACTCGGGCCCTGATGTAAATTATGAGGCCTTTGTATTTTTGTGTTCTGGGGCCAAGAAGAGGAAACATGTAGCGTTTATGCAGCGACATCATTCCTGTGTGAGAAGCACAATAGAGAAGCTTTTTGTTTTAGCTTAATGAGTTACAGAGAATCACTTCCATGCTCTAGGCAGAGGGGTGGAGATGCTTGGAATATGAACCTTTGGGGACTGGGCCTGCTGCAGCAGAGACTTTAATAAAAATGCAGCCACCACTTTCCACCAGCTCAGCAGATATCATCTTTTATCCCTTTAATGAGGCAGTTCTGGTCCTAGGAGACAGATTCAGGGACGTCCCAGCTTAACTACGTCTCACAGTGTACACAGGGTGAATGCATTTGCCCTGCCTATGACTTTGATGGTTATGGTGAAAATAAAACATCCTGACCCAGATTCTGTAGCCAGAATGCCTGGCGTCTGCAAGGAGAGATAGAGGGTGGGGTTCACTTCTTCTTGTTGCCTGTGCTTTTCCTTGTGGAGCCCTTCCAGCCTACACTCAAGTCTCATCGAGAGGAAGGATCAAGAGCCTCTGAGACATTGCTGTTCCTTATGTTAAACTTGGATACTTGCTACCTTGGTTGGTTCTTAGGTGAACCTTCTTTTCAGCTAAAGCCCTATCTTCTGGACCTGCACAGTCCTAGAAAGGAGAACAGAGATGTCCCTTCCAGGCCGTATGAGTTGCAAGTGCTTCTGGCTCCATGAGTATCCCTTAGCTTGTAGCAGATGCGAGTGCATTATCCTTACTTTGTTGCTTCAAGAAAGGTTCCAAGTCTGCACTTTGAGATATGATTTGGAGGAATACATATTTTCAGAGGACTCGTGGTTTACAGGTGCCAACAATATATAATCACAATGTATATGAACCCTGGGAAATGTGCATACACACTAATGGGGGGAAAGGATTTGAACACTGCCACACACCTCTTTTTCTTCCTTTGTTTGAGGAAAAGAGTTCCATAAACAAGGGGGATTTCACCAATAAATTTCCAAAATCTGCTGTCCTCCTCTTGCCCCTTAAAATTTAAATCAGAAACCTAGAAACTTGGGCTTTTGCCTTCTGGGATGCAGTAAGATCATTCTACCAGCAGAGGGCTGGCTTCCATCTACCATTTTTTATTAGCTGCTGGCCTGTTTTCATGATCTTCAATTCTTCTGTTTAACAGCTGGGCTTGGTAATGGGAACGAGAATAAAAAAAGGAAAAGCTGAATAGTTGCTTTTCATGCTTTGTGGAAAACAACAACGTACATGTTCAGCTATGACTGCTGCTGGTTACCTGACTATTGTTGTAGCTGATGTTAAAAGTAAGCACATTCCCAGCGTTAAGTTTTGCCTCTCTCCTCTCTTCTGCACATTTTCCCTGTGTAGACAAATCTATCCCCTTGTCCACGTCTCACCCTCCAGGTGTCTTCTTCATTTTTTTAACCTTGTGTACTCTTTTCTTTCATTACTCTATTTTTACAGGGCACCTCCCTGAAACTCTTTGCTGTTTGTTACTCATGTTATTTCATTTCTTCCCTTCATCATTAATTCTTACCATTCTCTATGTTAGAACCTGATTAATCTTTTTGCTACCATTTCAGCATTTCTTGAAATAAACTGAATGCCCTGTGCAGATTTCTGTGGCTCTCTCTTTTTCTTTTCCTTCCAATCTGTTCTATAAGCTGGCAGCTGTGTTCCCTTATCAGTAAATCTTGGTCCTCAGTTGTTCCACAGAGAGGCCACATTCTCAGTAAATGAGAGCCCACAGCCTTGGCCTGGGGAAAATCTATCATGTGTTATTTGGTAGTCCTTTTGCTCTTTAAAAAGTATTGCTCATTTTGTTTATTTTTTGCAACATTGAGGATTCAAATCCACAGTCTTATGCATGTTAGGAACAAGTTTTGCCACTGAGATCTCTCCACAGCCTTACAGCTCTATGGAAGTAACTTTTAAGTCTCCTTAAAAGAGTTCATTGGCGATTTATTGCTTGGGAATTTGGTGTTCTGTAAGTGTTGACAAATTAAGTGATACACACACCTAGCTGTTTTACCCAAATTCTAAACACCAAAATTACCAAGAGACCTTATCCTATACAAGAGCAAAGAGTCTTTAATAATTTAACAAGTTAACTGTATTGACTCCTTTCTTCTGTCAATCTGACACAGTGGGTAGAGTCAGAAGGACCCAGAGGGACCAAAGGGCAGGGATTTTATTGGGGCAGAGCAAGGGAAGTGTCTAAGGATCCACAACAGCCTCAGGATTGGTGCACTTCCAAGCTTGGGTGACCTGGCCTGTGTTTATTGATCAACTGGTTGCTATGGCCTATAGGCCCTCCCAGGGTGGTTGCTATGCTCTGTACATCACTGTTACCATAAAGCACATTCAGAGTCCACCAGCTAACTTCTGATTGGTTCCTTGCCATATAGAGGGTATCTGGCTTCCTAGTGACTTGGGCAGGCCCAGCAAGGTCAGGTAGGAAACTCAGCAACATGTGCTGAGTCAGAGGCCTACATCTTGCTGGGTCTTTTCTTCAGCCTGTCATGGCTGCTAAAGTAGGGGGCTGGGTAAGGGTCTGATCCCTTCGCTAGCAACATTAGAAAACCCTCTCTAAGGTGACTGCCCCAGTTTATGTGACCTCCAGTCTGTTCCTAATTCTTGTACCAAGTCAGGCAAGGACCAGAGACCAGTAAGTAAAGCAAAGAAATCCAGATGCCTAGGTAGACCCTCAGATTTTCCTATGAGAAGTTCCCAGCTCGGAAGACAGTTGTCTCCTGTAGGAGATCAGTTTTGTGTGACAGGCCTTTGGTTGTACTGAGGGACCTTTGGAAGTGATGTACCAAAGAAGACCCTGAGTTTTCAGTATAGATGAAAACTCATTTTACATAAGTGAGATGATACTATCACCCCTGTAACTACTTCATAGGGCTGCTTGAAAAGTAAAAATAATTATTTTAATATTGAGTTATTTTGCCTTTTTGGAAGAGAGATGATATGGAAAATGAAGGTGCTATTCTTTATGGTTGAATTATAGCTTCTATGAATCTGATTTGAATTCATTATTACAAATGGGCCCTCTTGGCCGGAATCATTTCATTACAATTATGTGCTGTTGGGTTAAAAATGTTCTGTGACTTTCCATTAGATTAGATATGACAAGTATCTAGGAGTCCTCTGTCTGAATCAATGCCCATATTCAGATGGGTGGCTAGGGTATGGCAACAGTCAGCTGACATCTATTAAGCCATCTCAGCAGCAGCCATCAGCTAGCCATACTTTCTTCATGGGCCACGGGGACTTCTTGCTTTTCTTTAGTTCCTTTGTAGGGTTTTGTTTCCCAGTTCACATGGATATTTTGAGGGATGCCATAGATGAGTGGCTGTACTTGTGATAATTTGTTCCAAGCAGTGGCAAAAGCCAATACAGTGGTTTGTTTTATTGTTGCTCTTGTTATTGTTTGTTTGCTCCCTTTTTCATAGTAGAGTAATCCATCGCTGATCCATGCTTGCTGATCTGGGATTATGCTTAATGGCTCTTTTTCTAAACTGTCCTGCATTTTCGCTTGGAGTTTGGAGGTACTCCATTCAGAACAAGCATTTGAGGTTTAACTACTGCCAGAGAATAATCTGGGCAGTGGAATTTTGCCAAATCAGCTGGGACAGTGGAACTCCCAAGGACAATGCCCTTGTGTTGAGCTGGGTGTTTTCTGTCTTGCACACCCACTGAAAGCAGCTTGCCCTTTTGCATGAATTAGGACAACTATCAGGTCTTTCAAAGTATGCATGAAGCCTGTGTATGTTAATTTTGAAGGTGCCAAAGTTAGGGCTTGTTTCAGTGTGAGGTAGTTCTCTTGATCTGGGAAGATGAGTACATGAAAAGACCTTCCAGCAGATCCAGAAAGAACCTCCTTCATGGTGGTGATAACCTGGGCTTCTTGTGAAGGCACTTGAGAAACTATTTAAAATATCCCCTTGAAAGTGAGGATGAATAGAGTTCATTCAGGATGAATCAGAAAATAAAATTCAAATATTAGTCTCAGAGACTAAAGGAATCAGGATCTTTGGAGGTGGCCATGAATCCGGACATTTAAAACACTTTTCCAGCATTTCTCGAGTAAGCCAGAACTTGGATCCACTATTCTACAGGCTTTTTGAGTTTTAATATCTGAGCAAGGCTATTTTCCATGGTCCTTCCCTTGCACTGAAGCATCTCTCCCATGATATGTATGTGCCTTGTAGCTGTACCAGTGCTCTAGAAAGAGCAGAGCTCAGGGCCTGTCTACCTCTGGCTGACTCTTATACTATATCACACTGGCTCTCTGATGATTCTCAATTCGGTATGTTTGTGTACATATGGAAACAATTTCTGCCCTGTATATAACATTATATGAGAAAAAGGATACAGAGTTGTTCTGTTAACATTGAAGCCACGAGTATCCTTTGTGCAATCCTCCCACATGCTTAATTCATCTCCAAATTATTTATCTAATAAATGTAAATGCTGTGTAAATAATTGTTACCTTGTGTTGCATAGCAAAAAATGACAAGAACATGTTTAGTATAGACACACCTGGTTTATTTTTAGTGTATTTTATCTATGACTGTTGAATCTATGGCTGTAGAACTCACAGATATGGAAGGCTGATTACATGTGCTAGTTGCTACTGAGACTAAATGGAACTCCTTGGTAACAATTGATGATATTCTCAGCTTATTCCTGTTTTATCTTGTCTACTACCTCCTCTTCCACCCACACACATGCACACAACTTTCAATCTCCTTAATTTCACTTTTCCTCAGCTTCCTGCTTTCTGCATGTGGTCAAGAATTGTCCTCAGTTGAATCCCAGTAACACTTGCTACAGACCTCTGTCCTAACATGCACTGTGGATATGTGATGTCACCGTGTGGTGACCGACAGGCTGTGCTATGGTGCAGCTCCTATTGTATTTGTTCTATATAGATACCATGGTGGATTAAAAGATGGATTAAAAGAGCGTGTACCATCTAAGGTGTGCCACCTTAGCAGGTCCCACTTCTTTAAAATACTCTTACCTCTATAGCAATGATATGCTCATATCTGAACAATGTGGCTGTAGGACACTCAAGGGCAGCATTTGGGGATCTGGGAATCTGAGGGATTTTGGATTCCACTCAAATCACTTGCCAGAGGGTACAGTTGTATCCACCAGTGTTTCAATTTGATCTGAAACCCTGCAGAAGTCTTTACTATCCCTGAGGGCAAGACAACAAGCAGGCAGCCGAGTTCAGAAGCTTCTTCTTGCTACTGTAGAATATATCTGGAAAGAAGGCAGGTGGGTCTTGCAGAGATTCACAAAGAGATAAACAGAATAGGAATGTTAGTGGCCCTGCTCAAGAACCAGGTGTACCGAGGGTCATATTACAACATTGCCTTGGCCGGGAAGAGCAGGGTTGGACTACCTATGTGACAGTCTGACATCCATCCCTGATGAGGGCAATCTCTCTCCCATGTACAGAATAAACGTACTCTAAAGCCAGAGATGGATGAAGGTGATGGAAAGTACTAAGCATGTAGACTCATACTTCCTGAACACTCTGGAGAACTAATAAACTATCATCTAAGCTTCTTGGCTATTTATCTGGCCCCCCTTTTTTTGTTTGCAAATGTGGCTACAGGGTCCAGTTTAGCTCTGTCTCTACTTGCCTTTCTTTTGATGTCTAAGTAAAGGATTCTGGCCTTGGCCTTCTTACTGTGTTCACCATGTGAGTAGCAGCAAAGGAGATGTAGTGTGCCATGGATCTGATAGTGAGACGCTGTGGAAGGGAAGAGTCAAGTCAGTTTTATTTGACCTTCCCAGTAATGACTTTGCAAATTACTTATTAGTAATAAGAATCTGACTTCTCAGTCATGAGATGAGAGAAGGGAATTAGTCTAAGATATAAGCAATAATCAGCATCACCTATTAAGGTATATTAAGTAGCCATGAAGTTACATATAATAATATATATATATATATATATATATATATATATATATATATATGGAGAGAGAGTGTGTGTGTTTATGGACACACACACACACACACACAGAGTCATTTCATATTTGTCTATTTCTTGTTCCCTGTTCAAGAAGACTCCTTTGCTTATGATTTATGTAGTGAAATTAAAGTTTGAGTAGAATCTATGCTAAAGGAGATCCTGTGTCCTTTGCATTTTGGCCCATCTGTAGTCCTGTCCTATCCCCCAATTATACCAGTTTATACCCTATTATACAGTTTTAAAAAATACAACATTTTAATTAATCGTTTGAGAATTCCATACAATGAATATATTCACCATCACTCTGTACCCCTAACTCCTCCTAGTTCCATTTCCCCATTACTTCTCAACTTCATGTCTTTCTTTTCTTTTCTGTTCTTTCCTTTTCCTTTCTTTTCCTCCTTCCTCCCTTCCTTTCTTTCTTCCTTCCTCCCTTCCTTCCCTCCTTCCTTCCTTCTTTCCCTCCTCCCTTCCTTTATTTATTTTTTTTTGAGACAGAGTTTCTCTTGCCTGGGCTGTGCCAGAACTCACACTGTAGACCTAACTGGCACCACAGAACCTACAGAGATCTGCCTGCCTTTGCCTCCCGAGTGTTGACATTAAAGGTGTGCACCACCCCCTGCCCCCTTTTCTTTTTGTCAATAATCTACTGTTCCAGTTAGGGTGTGGGTACATCTACT
Organism: Cricetulus griseus; assembly: GCF_003668045.3. NCBI lineage: Eukaryota > Metazoa > Chordata > Mammalia > Rodentia > Cricetidae > Cricetulus > Cricetulus griseus. The sequence goes on from NC_048597.1 coordinate 140,871,240, forward strand.
CTTTGACTGTAGGATACAACCATAAGGAAGACTTATTGTCTTTCCCCCAGAAGTCATCAACAGGCAATAGATCCTCAGTTAGGGTACAGATTTGTGACCAGCATCCTATTTAGTGGATTAACCTTGTTCAGGTCTAGTGAGTAAGCACAGCTGCCATGACTTCATGAGTACAGCAGTCCTGTCATGTCCAGAAGACATCATTTTACTCTGGCCCTCTCTAGCACTGACTATCACACTTTCTACTCTCTCTTTTGTGATGGCCCCTGGGCCTTGAGGGGGCAATGACATAGGTACCTCACTTGTGGATGAGAACTCCAGAACACTTATTCTCAAGTTTCATCAGTTGTGAGATTTTTGTGTCAACTGCTGTCCGGTTACATAAAGAAATGCCTCTGGTGAGGATTGGGAGAGACACATCTACAGGGTTATGACTGTAGAGAGCAGTTTGACACTATGTCTGTTTGGCAAAATAATAATAGTAGTTTCATCCCTGGGGCCTCTGAAGTTCTACACAATGGGGTCTTGACCAGATTTACAGTAACAGGGATATGCTTTTTACTATGGAACAGTCCTTAAATTGAATAAAAAAGCATTGGGTACCCCCCAAAACATCTGTATCTATACTGTAGCCATACAGGTCATTATTGTAGTTCACAGAGTTAATAAGAGGGAAAGAATGTTGATGACTTTCCTCCCTTCCATCAGCAACATAGCACCCCCCATACTATTAAAGCTATCTAGCAGAGAGGAAGTTTCATGGTCCATACCAATTGATTTCTTCATGTCCTGTGACCAAATTGTATAGTGTTTACAGCAACAGGGTCTTACCATCACATGGTGGTGTGCAACTAAGAGCAATGGCAATAACCTGTATTACTTGGGGGTCCTTGGAACACTCCTGACCAGCAACTCAAGAAAAGGTATCCCACTCCTAGCACTGGGCTTTTTATTTGGCAACCTATGGCTTCTGGGAGGAGTACTGTCTCACATGTATCATCATATATGGATAGATATAGAGTTGACAAAATAGTGGGTTTCCATATGGCCTTTTCAGACTTCTTTAGTGTTTTTATATCTTTCTAGAACCCTCACCTGCTCTATTCCCTCATGTGTCTCCATATCTTAACCTTACCCCCATTGTTCCCCTTTCCTGTCTCCATATCACCCATGTTCTACTCCTCCTCCTTGAGCTCTATGCTGCTCAGCACTTGTCCTGCTGGGATCCATGCCTCGTTTTCTTGACAGAGAAGGTTAGCCAAAGGAAGAGTTTGAGCCTCTTTTACTTCCCCTGCAGACTCTTTAATATACCTGCAAGGCCTCAGAAGACGAATATGCTTTGAAAACAAACCAAACCTCATATTATCTGTGATTTGCTGTGTCAGTTGTCACATCAATTACCCGTCATTCCACAGTTTTTCAGGATATTACAATCCCAATCTAAATTTCCTAGGCCATTAGCCAGTCAAAAGTTTTTATTGAAAAAAATCATTGTATTATTTATTTTGGTACATATGTATGGTATTTATTCATGTATGCACATATGTTCATGTGCACTTGGGTATGCATGTTCCATGGCATATGAGTGGAGGTCAGATGGCGACTTATGGGAGTCAGTTCTTTCCTTTTACCTTGTGGGTCCTTGGGGTTGAACTCAGGTTTCTGGGTTTGACAGTAAATGCCCTTACTAGCTGGCCACATGGCTGTTTATGGGATAGAGTCCAGGTTTGCTTCTGAAAGGCCTTTCTGCTGCTTCTCAGACTTACAGTATACCTTCCCCACCAAGATCTGGAGACTTGAGTGGTTTTCCTTGTACTGAAAATATAGAAAAGAGAAAGCATTCCCTCTGTTTCTCTGACTCACTAGGCTTAAGGCCTGGAGATTTGCATTGATATTTGCATTTGCTTTAGGGACTTTTGTCTTATCTAGAGGGTCTCCTGTGATTCCTGATATTTAAGTTCCTCATCTATATTCACGTAGCTATCAATATTCCTTCTGTAGTTGAAAATGGCTCAAACACTAAACAGAATAGTAACCACTGGTGAGTCTACCATACTGTCAAAGGTAACCCTTGGCTTAGAACCTGCTCTGCATGAACTATTCTGTAATGTGACCCCCTCCCCCCCAGCATATTAAGTGCCTCAAAAGACTTGCAAACTAAAACAAAGTAAACAGGTCATTTCTTGGCAAGAATGGACCAGTGAGAACTGGAGGAATTGAGTGATCTCAAAATGTAGACTCAAGAGAGGTAATTTCTGTAAGGCACTAAGTACATGCCATTCCATATTCTCCTTTCCATTTTTGTATTCACATTTTCATTTAAACCATTAAGGCTGTGAAGACAGCCACAGGGCTGCTGTTCACCTTGCCACTGATTCATACCCTAGAGAAAATTTGTGACCCATTTTAGCCTCCTCTTCCCTGGAAATGATACATTTTCCTTAAATTAAAGAGCTGCAGAAGGACTTGACCTGGCTTCCCATAAAAGTACTGATCAATAAAGTTTTTTTTTTAAAAAAATTGGTTTTGAGTATTAAACATTTTCAGTAGATCTTAAGATTTATGATGTCTCGATTAACCGAGTTTCCAATGCATTACAAGAACAAAGAATGTCATAAGGGGTTGTTAAGTTTTTCAGCCGGATCCAAGAGTATATTTTAACTCACAATTACCCCAAAACTGTATGCTAGTGGTGAAGAATAATACCAAGTAATTTTTTGTAGAACTAATCATGCTGAAGATGAAAAAATGAATGAGATAATTTTCAATTTTTTGTGAGTGCCAATGCAGAAGAAAAGTAGTTGCAATGAAACAAAGATAACATGGAAACATATTCTCAATGATATTTCTGAATACATTCACAAATTTTGGCAGTTTGAATACTGTTTCTACTGATCCAAATTTAACTTCAAGGTGTAGAGCTGACATTGAGTTTGGTTTGTAGATCCATGTATATATCTGCCATGAGCATATGTGGTGATTAGGTATATTTGATAAATGTTACTAAAGAAGAGAAGACAGGAAATGTATTTGAGAGGCTAGACTCTCAGCTCAGTGATGAAGAGTTCTTGTAGAGGACCAAAATTCAGTGCCCAACACCCATGCGGGACAGCTCATGGCCCCTAGTAACTCCAGTTGCAGGATATTTGATGCCTTCTCTTGTCCACTGCAGTCACCCACACTCTCATGCACATACATTCTCCTCCCATACACATGGGATTAAAAATAAAATAAAATTTAAAACAAGAAAAAGGAATTGAAAGGCAAAAATGAAAATAACAGAAAGTCACATGATAGAAGAGCACAAAATATTTCTTTGTTGGAATCAGTTAAGATGTAATGGAAGAGAAAGGAAGAAGGCAGCTGTGAGAATGGGCTGGGGCCTAAAGTAGAGTTATGAAACAGTCAAAGATAGAGAAAGCCAAGGAATAAAGAAAGTGGCCAAATAAGAATCAGTGGCTGTCTGACTTTTGGGACCACCGAAACATACATATGCTGGCATCCAGTTTGTGTAGCTACTAGAAGAGGCAAAGACAGCCCACAGAGAGTCTCAGGTCAGCCCTTTATGAACCCTACTTTTCCCCTGTGGCCCCACAGCAAGTGTAACCCCCTTTCTTGCCATGAGTCCTAGTCAATGTCTAATCTAGGTTGGATCCTGCTCATGCTCCCTGTGGTCTGTCACTCAGCTTTGTCTTCTCAGAATCTCTTCTCTGAGGGACCATTTCCCTTGACTCTTCTCTCCCCATCACAGGGTTCAGACACTTTGCAAAGTTCTACTTTAGCATGTTCACTCAAATGTTCCTTGTGCAGACCACTTTATGGGAGAGCTGAAGGCCTCCTCACTCCTATTTGCCCGGCCCCTCCTCAGGCCAACAGTTCATCCTCAGATGTATGGCTTCTATGCCACATGTCTGCACTCACCACCCAGGGAAGGCATCCTGCCAGGGAACCTTCTTGTTCACTCTGGCTATTTGAACTTTCCAGGTGGGAAAAATGGAGTCATTATCTTCATCCACAGGAAACTGAGCCTACCAAGTGTTATATTATGGTGACTATGCTTCCACTGAGATATTGGCTGTTAAGAACCCCCTGTAAGTGCAAGGGATTACAGTTCTCAAAGTTGCTTGTTATGCTGTCTCTAAAGATATTTTTCTTGTGCAGGGGATGCAGGACAGTTAGTAGAGTGCTTGCTTGGCATTCATAAAGCTCAGCTTTGATCACCAGCACCATATAAATCAGATATAATGGTGTCTGTAATCCTAGAATTTGGGAGGCAGAGACAAATAGATCTAGAGTTCAAAACCATCAGCTTACACAGTGAGTTTGAGGCCCACCTATAATATATGGGAACCTGTCTCAAAATAAAAATAAAACATAAACAAAATAATCAGATACTCCTCTTCCTAGGTACTTTCCACAAACCCTTTGTTAAAGGTATTATCCTCTATTTCTCTTTGAATCCTCAGTTCCCAATACAATACTAATGCATGGTAGGTGCCCCAAATTGTTTTAAAAGCTGTCTGTCCTATCCTGTCCCCTGCCCTTCATACAGGAACCCAAACACACAGGCATCCTGACATCCCTGAGAACCTTCTCATTCTAATGGAGATATCCTCACCTATTTTGAATTGGGAAGTCATTGAAGTTACAACCAGAGTTTCTGGCATTTGAATTCTAGTTGAGATAATGATCTCTCCCTACACAGCTGGTATTTAACTTGTCCTGTCTCCCCCTGCTTGTTACAATTGCAGTATCTGTGAATTTCACAGTTCTTAAAGACACTGGCAGGAGATTCTGAGCAGCTGCAAGAGAGGTATGCCTGCTGCCTCCCAATTAAAAAAAAAGTTTCCTCCATAAAGGCTGTCCTGGAAGTCTGTCTGTACACTTTGGAGGATGGGAAGGCCAAAGTGAAGACTCTCAAAGGGCATCTAGGATGAAGAGATTTTGTACACCCTCACTTGGCCATGTGAATGCAGCTGCCTCTGTAACAAGCCCCACAGTGACATTCCTGCCTATCTCAGCAGCCTGTGTGCTCTGCACCTGTGCAGTGGGAACAGTTTATAGAATGCTCTTGATTATATGCTCTGTTTTACAATTGGCAAGTCAATGGGTGCTTAGTGAAATGTAAGATAAAGTATAACCTCTATCAAGAGGTTAAGAACATCAGCTCCACAGTCGAAAGACTCATTCAAATCCCAACCCTGCTAGTTCAGTAATGGCTGTATGTGGTTGGACAAGTGACTCAATTTCTCTAAATCCCAATTTCCTGATTAGAAAAAAAAGCGGGACTATATATCCACTTCACTGGGTTATTGAGAGGGAGGAGACAGCCTTGAATTTGTAAAGGGCTCAACGTCAGAAATTGTAGCAAGCTCACAGTGAACAACAACCACTTTAAAAATTTAAAGACACAACCATCTTTCTTTATTTAGGAAGTTGGCTCCTATGCAGACTGGAAAAATCTGTGGATTCCACAAAACAGTGCAGTATTTGCATATAACCTACGCACATCTCCCTGTATAGTTTAAATTATCTCTAAATTGCACATAATTTCTCACACAATGCAAATAGCCGCTATGCTGCATTGTTTGGGGAATGATGCTAAGAAAGAAATGGCACACATATAGTCAGCGTATTTGCAATTATTTGTTAAATAGGTTTGATCTGTGATTGTATGAATTGATAATATAGAATTTAAGATATGGAAAGCTGGCCACATCGGATTCGACTTACACAATGGCATTTATTTAGTGTCTACTACATGCCAAGCATCATTGTAGAAGAGCAGACATTTAAAAGCTGGATTTCTTTTTTAAATGTCCATACATAGTGAATATATGGGTAGAAAACAGAGCTCACATGTCAGGAAATAGGGGAGATGGAAGATAAGGAGCAGAGAGAAGAAACATTGATTTAAGTGAAATATACCCATATTAAGTGCTTGAATCCACTAATCAGAGCACATATATTCAACCATGTGAGTAAATGCCATTTCACATGGTGTCCTCAAACTTGGAGTCACATCCTATGCCCCACATTGGGTCCTGCCACCATCCTCAATAAGTTAATAAAAAGAGCCAAATTAATAGGAGAAAGCAGAAAAAGATTTATTCAATGTGGCCATATTTAGGACAACCGTGCAGAAGATCCTTCAAGTTTGTGTAGGTGCCCTGAAGTGAGATAGACCTTTAAATGTAGGGCCAAGGACTTTTACCTCCAACAGTCCTAGACAAGGTTTCATCCCACCCATCATTAACCCACTGTTGCCTGGACTTCAGTCTCATCCAGAAAGTTGTTGGAACTGGGTGAAATCTCTTTCCAAGAAACAAATTCTCCCTCTGGCTGGAGCCTTTCCCTTTTTCCATAATAAGATTCTTGTCCAATTTCTTTAGGGTCCATTGTTTCAATAGTTTGATAGCCAGACTGAGAGACACAATATCTCTTTAGAATATGTTCACTTTTACTATGCTGGTGTACAAGGAATTTTTATTGAGCCTTGCCAAATCCCTCTATGCCTCCTTTAAAATTTATCTTTAGCTTTTCATGGGTGTTTGGCCTGGGTATGTGTATGTGTACTCTACAAAGGCAGTACCTATGAAGGCTGGAAGAGGGTGTTGGATCCTTTGAAAATGGAGTCACAGCTGTGCGCTGCCATGTGGTGGGTGGGAACCAAACCCAGGTCCTCTGCAAGAACAATTGCTTTTAGCAGAACCATCTCTAAGTCTACATGCCTCTTTTCTGTGTGACATATATTGTATTTATTGCTTTTTTTTTAGTTTATATGACATTAAACTCATTCCCATGGCAGCATGCCATCACTACCATTCGTCTTCAGAGCTTCCTTCACCTGTGTCTAGTGAATCAGAACCCATCATTATTCTTACTCCAGTTCCTGGAAACCACTATCCTATTTTCTGTATGTATGATTTTGACTATCCTTTGTACATGAGACAATGGTATCATATGATATTACATGTCATTTTATGACTGGCTTCTTAGGTTAGTCCCATGTCTTTCAAGGTCCACTCCTGTTGTAGCATGTAGATGAGATTTCCTTTGTTAACACCCACGCATTGTGTTTTCTATTCATCTTCTGAATGGCATTTGGCTTGCATTCACTAGTATGACTAATTGTGCCATGGCCATGGGTTGTGCAAATACTTTTGAGTCCTTTCTGTTTTATTTTTTTCAAGACAGAGTTTCTCTGTGTAGCTTTGGAGCCTATCCTGGCCCTCACTCTGGAGACCAGGCTGGCCTCGAACTCACTGAGATCTGCCTGCCTCTGCCTCCTGAGTGCTGGGATTATAAGTGGAGTCCTTTCTTTTGATAATTTTCTTCATGATCCCAAATGATGCATTTCATGCAGTTTTCTATTTAAGTATTTGAAAAACTACCATACTACTCACTCAGTGGCTGCAGCATTTTATGTGCCTACTAAGAGCTAAGAGAAATTTGCTTTTCAACACTTCCACAACACTTGTTATTTTCTGTTTTTGCTTATTACTTTTGCAATATTAAATTGCAAATAAAATTGCATTTTATTGTGGTTTTGATTTATATTTCACCAATGATGGGCAGCATTGGTATGTTTCCTGCCTGTTTATGCATCTTCTCTGAAGAAATGTCTATTCAATGCATTGTTCATTTTTTTAAACAATTTTCTTTGTTGTTGGGTTGTAGTTTTCATGCATTCTATAAAGTAAACTCTTTGTCAGACATATGATATGCAGATATTTCTTCCCAGTCAATGCCTTGCCTGTCACTTACTTGTAGTGTTGTTTGGGACTAGGATTTACATTAAAGAGCAGAGCTCCTACCTGACATACTAGCTCTTCAGTTTTTCTGCTATCTAGTTTATGCTTTTTTATGCCTATGTTTTTGGGATGTCTTGTCTAAGAAATTATTACCATATCCAGCATAATTAGTTTCCTTCCTATTCTCTTTAGCAGTTTTACAATCATAGCTCTTATATTTGAGCTGACTTTTGTATGTGGTATAAGGCAAGGGTTCAACTGCCTGCTTCTACATATGAATATCCAGTTCCCCCAACACTATTTGTTAAGAATTTTTCTTTCAATTTCATGACCTTGCCATTTCATTGGAAAGCATTCTAACATTTTTTAGATTTATGCTGTGTTCGAGAGTCTATAAACCTCTGTGCCTGGACCACACTTTTTTGATTTCTGCAACTTTGTATTAAAGTTTTAAATCAGGAAGTATATGACCTTTAACTTTGTTCTTTTTAAATGTCGTGTTGGCTACCTATAGTCTATTATAGTTCCATATGATAGATTTTTATATTTTTAAAAAATTAAATAGAGATTGCAGTAAATTGAGATCACTTTCAGAAAGTGTTGGCATCCTAGCTATCACGGTTGCCTAGTCACAAAAAGTGATGTGCTTCCACTGATTTTGTCTTTTCTTGTCCCGACCTGCAGGATGCCAACCTGGGTCAAGTGAGTTGGGGATAGGGAATGGGGACAAGAGACACAGAAAGAACGACCGCAAGACAGGATTCTGATCAAGTGGAAAACTTTACTTTTCTCAGGCTAGCATATATAGTCAGTAGAGCAGGATATGGGGAGGGGTAGAATGGGTTGTTTGTGCCCAGGTGTTAGTGTAGGCAGGATATTAGGAAGCCACAAAGAGTTCATGAGTAACAGGTGTAGGAATAGGTTGCCTAGGTGACTGAGCCTGTGGGTGGAGGACTGGGTCAAGTTGTTTCTTTTCTTGAGCTGAGGTTCTAAGGAGCTGCTATGTAAAGGTTAATATACAACTATGTCACTGGCCAAGCATGGCCTAGGATCTCATGGTAAGCCCTGAGATTTGGCTCCCAAAATTTTCTACCCACTTTACACTTCGATAAACTTTTATTTGTGCAAGCCCTTCACCTTCTTCGTTACACAATTTTGTTCTTTTTACTTTTGGTAGGAGAGCTAGGACCAAGTACCCAGGGCCTCACAGATGCTAGGCAAGCGCTTTACCACTGAGCCACACACCCATACATATTCTATTTATTCCCATTCCAAAAAATCAAAATCCTTTTCATAATTTCTTTTTAGATTGTTCATTGTTAGTATACAAAAGTACAGGTGATTTTTGTGTGGTGATTTTATATTCTGCAACTTTACTGAATTTTTATTATATTTTTTGGTAGAATCTTCAAAAATTTCTGCACTTAAGATCTTTTCATTTGTTTAGGTCATGTTTTCTTTTGGTGAGCCACCATGTGGTTTTTGGGTATTGAACTCAGGACCTTTGGAAGAACAGCCAGTGCTCTTAACCTCTGAGCCATCTCTCCAGCCCATGATTATGTCATTTGTAAACAGAATTTTTTCTTCTGCCGTTCCAATTTGGATTTTTTTTTTTAAAGTCACAAGTTTCTTGCCTTATTTTTCCTAGAGTTTTCTAAACCCTTTTCAAAAGAAGTAGTAGAAGCTGACTGGCATCTTTGTCGCCCTCCCCCATTATTAGAGGAGAAGCACTAGATCTTTTACCACTGAGTATGTTCTTAACTGTGCTCTGTATGTTTTCTTAAATGTTTTTTTTTTCTTTTTGCAGAAGTTGAAGTGATAATGTGCACTTTTTTTTTCCTCCAGTATGTTACTATGGTTTATTTCAAAGACCGATTTTCATATGTTAGCTACCCTTGCATTCTGGGAGTTAATATGTTAGCCATACTTGCATTCTGGGAGGCAATATCATTTGGCTGTGATGTATAATCTTTTCAGGATACTTTTAAGGTCCATTTGCAAGCATTTTATAAAGAATTTTACCTCAATATTCATAGGAGGTTTTCGTCTATAGTTTTCTCTTTCTTCATCATGGTATCTGGGTGTGACTGGTTCACAGAATGAGCTGGGAAGTGTTTGCTTTTCTTCATTATTTCTGGAGGATTTTGAAGAGGGCTGTTGTTAATTATTCTACAAATACTTGGGGGAATTTATTAATGAAACCATCTGGTCCTAGGCTTTGTTATTGGGGGATTGCTGAGTAGTGATCCAGTCTCTAACTAGTTACAAATCTGGTCAGATATGCTACATCCATATGACTTGTTCTGGAAAGGATGAATTACTTCTAAGAATTTCCATGTTTAACCAAGGTTATCTATTTACAGGCATCCATGTGTTCACACTACTATGAGTAATCGTTTTTTTTTTGGTTTCCATAAAATTATTTGTAATGCTGCCATGTCCTCCTTTCCATTTATATGTTTTTTATGTGACTCTTCTTTCATTTCTCAGTCAGTCTAGCTGAAGATTTGCCGTTTGGTTAATTTTTCAAAGAATGAACTTTGGTTTGGTCAACAATATAATCATAGTTTCATTTTCCTCCATTTTTCTGTTATCTGTATTGTTTACCTTTAGTCTAATTTGTTTATATTCATGGCCTTCTTCCAGTGTTGTTTAGTTTGTTCTCTCTTTGTAGACCTTTACATGTTTAAAGTTAGCTTGTTAAGAAAACTTTTGTATCATAATGTGTTTAGAGCTATGAATCTCCCACTTCACATTGTTTTTTATGCAACCCATATGCCTGTGTATATATATTGTGCTCTTTATTTGGGCTTTTTTCAGATACTTTGTTTTAAAAATATGTTTCTCTACTGCTTTGTGTTTAAGCATGTTTATTTAACTTATACATAATTGTGCATTTCCCAGTTTTCCTTCTTCTGCTATAGATTTCTAGTCCCATTCCATTCTGATCAAAAAATATTCTATGCCATGTCACTCTTCCTAAATTTGACAAGTTTCATGTTTAGGATGTATATTATGTTGTATCATGACAAATGCACCACATTTACCTGAGGAAAATGTAGAACCTTCCTTTCTTTGTGTATGGTGTTATCTCTCTCTCTTTCCCCGTGTGTGTGTGTTTGATATAGTTCATCTAAAATGATACACTTTTTTAATTTTAATTTTTTATTAGTTCTAATTAGGAACAAGTTTGCTTCACATGTCAAATCCCTTCTCCCTGTCCCTCCCCTCCCCCCAGCTCCCCACCAGCCTTCTACCCCATCCATGGGGGCTCCCCAAAGTCCACCACATCATTCTGGGCCAGGCCTAGGCCCTCCCCATGTGTCCAGGCAGAGAGAGCATTCCTCCATGTGGGATGGTCTCTCAAAGTCCCTTCTTACACCAGGGAAAACAACTGATCCACTACCAGGGGCCCTATAGAGTGCCGAGGCCTCCTAATTGACATCCATGTTCAGAGGTCTCGATCAGTTCTGGTCTGGCCTCCCAGACATCAGTCTGGGGTCCATGTGTTCCTCCTTGTTCAGGCCAGCTGTTTCTGTGGGTTTCACCAGCCTGGTCTTGACCCCTTCGATCTTCATTCCTCCCTCTCTGCAACTGGGTTCCAGAGTTCAGTTCAGTATGTATCTGTGGGTGTCTGCCTCTGCTTCCATCAGTTACTGGATGAGGGCTCTAGGATGGCATATAAAGTAGTCATCAGTCTCATCATAAGGGAAGGATATTTAGGGTAGTCTCTCCACCATTGCCTAGATTGTCAGTTGGTATCATCCTTGTAGATCTCTGGAAATCTCCCTAGTGCCAGATCTCTCCTTGGACCTATAATGGCTCCCTCTGTTATTGTATCTCTCATCCTTCTCTTTTACTTCCTCTTTTTTTCTTCAATTTGTTTCATCATTGAAATGATTATTGGTTGTTTCCAATATTATTGTTGCCACTATTTCTTTCCTTCATTCCATCAAAGTTGTTTTTATTTGTTTAGATACTATGTTGTTTGTAATATGCATGCCTGTAGTTGTTGCATCTTCTCGGGAAATCAATCCCTCTGCCATTATGTAATATACTTTATTTCTTTTGATAGTCTAGTTTATGCGGTATTAACCTAGCTTTCTCTGGTTTCTAGTAAGTTACATAGAAACGGTTCTACCCCTTTCACTTCAATATGCATGGATTTAAGTCTCAGGAATAGCACTTTCTGACAACATATAATTAGGTACAGTTGTTATTATTATTATTATATCCATTCTGCTACTCTGTGTCCTTTGAATGAAGTATTTATTCTATTTACATTTAAAGAAACTAATGATAAAGGGGGGCTTATTATATAGTTTTGTTATTACTTATAATTTTTCTATGCCCATTTCCTCCCTTACTGCTTTTCTTACTATTCAACTGATTTTGTTTGAAGTGTATATTTTTTCTCTCATTTCTGTTATTAATGATCTGTAGATATTTCCTTTGTGGTATGTTCTCATGATTTAAATGATGACTTAATTAAATATCTTGAATTTGAGATGTTTTATTTTAAGCAGATACTACCATCAATCACATATCAAAAACATTAGATCCTTATTTATATTGTTGACATAAATTAGTACATACTATGTAGTTATTAAATGAACAATATTCTTTTTGTAGTTTTGCCTTTCTTTTGAGATAAGGTCATCCTCTGTAACACAGGCTGCCTCAAACTCAGGATGCTCCTACTTCAGTCTCCTGAGTTCTTGCTTTATAGGCGTGGGTCACCAAGCCAATCCTTAATTTTGCTTTTCAAATCCCAGTAAGAACTGAATTCAGGTAATGGACACAATTGTAAAAGAGCTTATAATACTAATTCTTTTTCTAGTCCTGACTCGCATGAATTTTTGAGTTTGATGGTAGATAAGTACATCCAAATACATGTGACAGTGAAAGCATGAAATCTGATGTGAAGCTCCATAGCTTACATCCTTAATGGTCATTTTAACTCTATATAGAAGACATGCATTGAGTTGTATATTTGGGCCTGGTTAATTTTGGCATGAGATTTTTTTTATTTGGATTTCTTTTGCTAATAAGCTTTATGAAATCCTATAAAATTTTTAAATGGAGCAATGCAACAAAATTTAATAATAGTTTTTCTTTTCATCTGTTCATTTGTCAGATAATGTTAAATCTCTTAGTTTGCTTTCCAACTACTTTGTATTTGCATTCAAGAAGCTCCTTTTAGCATTTCTCAGAGGAAAGTTTTAGTGATAATATCTCTACTCCTTTACTTATGTGAAAGTGTCTTAATTTCTTTCTCATTTCTGAAGGGTGTTTTTTAATAGGATATAGAACTTTTGATTGACAGTTTGTTTTTGCTACTTGCTTTCAGCACTTTACATACAAACTGCAGTTCTATGGGTTGTGGTTCCTCTACTGGAAAACATGCAGAGGATCTTACTTTGGTTCCCTTACACCTCGTGAGTTTGTCTTTTATCACTTTCAGGATTCTCACTTCATCTTCAGCTTTGACAGATGAATCATAACGGATCTCCGTGCAGTTATATTTGGGTTCACCCCAAGTTGAGTTCAGTAAGCTTCTTATATTTATGTATGCATTTCTTCCTTCGAATTTGGGACATTTGATGGCTGTATCTTCAAATAAACTCTTCTTTCTAAAATTTCTTCCCATTTTGGAACTCTTGATTTGAATATATTGGTTGGCTTGATGATGTTTTGCAAATCTCTTAAGATTAGATCATCTTTCTCCTCCAAATGTTCCTCCTTGCCACTGTTTTATTTCACTTTTCTTCTTTTGCTTGTTTCTCATACCAGTTTCTAATGACCACTTTCCAAGTTGCTCATCTCCCTCCACAAGTCTCCTGTGGAATATCTCTTTTGAGTTTTTATTGTTATTACCTTTGTTTCAGATCCAAAATTTGTCTTCAATGTTATTTTAAAAATGTTTACATCTTGCTTGCAATTGTAATTTTGCTTACATATGTTCACCCTTGCCTTTAGTTATTTGTGTCTGTGACTCTGTGCATATGCTCCTGCATGTGGAAATGCAGATGTGACCCATGCTATGTGCATTTGTTGAAGTCAGAAGACAACCTCAGTTGTTAGTCCCCACCTTCCAGGACAGGTTCTGTCTTCCTATTCCCTGTTGTATATGATAGAGTACCTGGCCCACAGGCTTCTACAAATACAGTTCTCCTGTCTTCATCTCTCATCTCTGGGTGGAGTGCACTAGGATGCAATCACCTGCATGTACTCTGTCCAGCTTTAATGTGGGTTCTGATGGTCTGAACTCAGGTCATCAGGCATGCCTAGAATGTGCCTTACTCACTGAGCCTTCACTGCAGTCCCATGCTAGATACTTAAGTTTGTCTTCCTTTAGTTCCATTAGAATGTTTAATGAAGGTATTTAATAAATATTTCATGTCTATTTACAAGCTATATCTTAGTGGCATTTCTGGAGATTTTCTTGGTTCTTTGAATTAGCCATGTTTTCCTGTGTGATTTTTTTGTCTTTTGTTGAAAACTGGACATTTGCAAGTTAGTCTTCCTCACATCTTTGCAAGCTGCTTCCATGCCAAGAAGACCTAAGCTAAGCAGACCCGTGTGGAAAGTTTGAGGCTTTTGATTGGTTATGTTGTTTTTAGGCCATTGAATGTGCTGTTTTATCCAGTCATGCCACATAGAATGCTACCTCCAAATGTTCTACTTTCCCAAAAGATCCCACACCATTCCTCACCATGAGCTTTAGGTGCTTTTGCATTCTTCTGGCAGGAGTCTCTTTCCCTGAACAATTGCTGAGGACTGAGAGGTAGGGTGCTGTTTTTACCATATTTCACTCTGTGATAGCAGCAGAAATGGGGCAAAAGTGTTTGAAAACACTATACTTACTACTATTTTTAATTTTTAAATTGAACATTTGAAAAACATCTTCACATTCTAAAAGTAAGAAACTCATTTGAATGTATCAGAGAATTGAGATGACAGGACTAGCCATGAACTTGAAGACTGGTGAAGACAGAGAGTCATAGCTCATGATTATCTAGTGGTTATTGCTGGCTTCTGGCTCTTCCAGGACTCTAGAAAGCCACTGCCCAAAGACTAAGTTGACATAAGAATTTCAGAGGCAGGGTTTGGGGTGTGTGTGCTCTGTACTTCTATGAATTTTATATACAGGATTCCACAAATGTTTTTTGGGGGGTAGATATAGGACAGTCAAAAAGTGTAGGGTAGCTACTTAGAAATATATTCAGTGGATTCTGATTTTCTTAAAAAATACCTTCCTTCAGAGGAAATAATTTTCAGTACAACCTAACCCTTGAAGAAAGTGAAAATATTCAATTGTGGGCCCTGTAACTTAAAAGCCGAAAAGGCAGAGCTTGATACAGAGCAAATATCAGAAAAAAACTCAGCTATGGCAGAGATATTATTAGAATTATCAGAGTGAGCATTTAAAATAACCATGATTAATATACTAAAAACATGGAACACATGTAAGAACAGATGGCAAACATAAGCAAAGGGACTGAAATTCTAACAAGGAATAAAGGGAAATTCTAGAACTAAAAAAAGTTCCTATAGAAATGACAAATGTCTTTCATGGACTCATTTTGAAACTAAACATAGCTAAGAAAAGAATTAGGAAGGTTGAAAATACACTGATAGACATTTCCCAAACTAAAAGTCAAAGAGTAACAAAAACACATATCCAGAAAAGCTAGAAATTGTGAGGCAGTTGCAAAGATACACATATGATGAGAACATCAGAAACAAATGAAAACAATAAAAGAATAGAAGACATGCCTATAATAAGAGTGACTGAAAAATCTCAAGATTAATGTCAAACACCATACCACAGTTTCAGGAAGGTCTGTGAACCCCAAGCAGGATAATTTTGAAAATTAAATGACTGTCTAAGCATATTACATCCAAATTGAAAATGTTTAAGTTTCTTATCAAGAAGAAAACTTTTGAAAAAGCTAGGTGTGGAAAAATTACCTTATCATAGAAAAGCCAGAATAAGAATTCTGCCAGGCATCTTTCTAGAAGCCATGCAAGGAAAATAAGAGTGGGGTGAAATGTTTAATGTGTTGGAAGAAAAGAAACACTAACTTTGACAAAGAGTTGTTTGAAAAACAAAAAAAAGAAATTAAAGGGGTTTGTCTTCCATAAACTTGCCTTGCTTGAAACACTTAAAAGAAGCTCTGTAGAGAGCAGGGTCATGGATCAGGTCTCAGACAGTTTTTGTTAGCTCAGGCCAGTTATGACCACATGACCCTGCACCGTCTTATAGCACTCACAGCAACAAGGATGAAGATGTTTTCATTGCTAATCCTCCCCCAAACACACACACACACACACACACACACACACACACACACACACACACACACACACACACACACTTTCCCTTCTTTGAAGTGTTTGTTTAGTTCCTGGGAAAAGAAATAGGATTCCAATTTGGCTGGCTGAACAGCTCCTCAGATACCTGGCATATGAGCAATGTGTCCTCAACAAAAGGCAGATCTACCACACCTGTTGTCCTCATCTGCCTGACTGCATAAGTAGGCACAACGAGACATTTATACATTCCAAACCACATCAAAAATGGCAGCAGTAATGGATATACACACTTTCCATCTGTGTAGTTATCTGAAATTTGCTTCTTTTCCTAAAACTGACTTCCCAGTTTCTAGCTGCATATGTGGGTCTTGCTTCTCTTTCAGGTTCCTATTTGATGCTGATTCCTCTGTCAGTCTTCCTTCATTGTCCCCAGTCACCTTTCTCTTCTTAGTTCCAAGTATATAGAGTACTGGTGGGCATTATAAAGACCCAGGAAGATTTTGCAGAAGATAAATTTCTTTACTAGGTTTCCTCTGGCAGGCAGAATCAAGGATATTGATGCAACCAAAACCAGTTCTGTGTTTGTTTTCTTTGGAAATACTGTGTGTGGCCTTAGTGTTTCCTATCCACTGGAGCTCACTGAAGCAATGATCTGGTCATTTTTTCATACCAGGAACATTTTCCTGTAACTGTCATTGCAGAAACTCCACAGTATCTTCATGTCTTTCATGCATGGGCCTGCTTATGGAAAGCCAGGGACATCTCATCTACTTGTATATCTGTCCTTATGAGTATTGCAGTTTTTTTCTTCTTAAATTTCTTGTTTAGATTTACAAAAACTTTCCCAACTATGTTATGGAGAAGAAGGTTATATTATCCAGACTGTGAGTCAAGGGGAGTAGACGCTATTGACTTCTGAAAGGAGAAGTAGGACATGGGTGCTTTTAAGAAAAGGCAGCCACTCTGTCCCCCACTTCTGTCCACTTTGTTCCATAGCCCCCTAGGTTTATGCTTATTTTCCTCCACATATGTTTCATTTTTCCTTCGCTTTCTATGCATGGGGTAGAAGAGGACTCCCCTGCACCTCCGAGTCCGTAGGTTCTCAGATGTTCTTGTGTCCCCTTCACATTTCCAGATGCCCAGGAGAGAATACATGGTTGTTCCATGTTGAGTTCATATCTACTCCTGTCCCAATTAACCTGCCCTGGGTGGAAAACTTTGCATATCAGATAGGATTTAGTACCAAGGAATAAAACACAACATTAATGATGGTGTCACTAATGGTGATATTTATAGCCTCACTTAATAAAGATGGTAGAGAGGGCATTCTCACAGTTGGTTTCCATCCACTAAACTGCTGAGATCATTGATTTTTATGGTTACAAGATGGCTCCAGCAGTTGCAGGCATCAAATTGTCATACAACAATGTCTGAAGTAGTCAGTAAGGATTTGAGCATATCTCATTTGCTCTTTGGAAAATATTCTCCAGGGTTTCCCCGTCTCAACAGAGTTCCTTGTGTAGTCACTGGCTCAAATGGGAAGGTGAAACCCCTAGATGGTGTACACAGGTACCTTCTCCAGGTGCCTTCCTACAACTGGAGGTTGAACTCAAATCTGATGCATTGTAGGTAAGTACCTTGCCACTGAGCCAGTTTTCCAAACCTGGGCTTTTCCTGGAAGGAGTATTTTCAGTCCATATACAGGAAGCTAGGTCTCTAGGTGGCTCCAAAGCCAGACTCTCAGCAGGGTAGCTGGGGCTCACACAGTGGCTGTTTTCAACAGTATGTGATAATATAGGGTAAAAGATTGGCTCTCTTGGGTCTCTGATGGAAGTGGAAAACAAACAAACAAACATCTTTCCGTGTGATGGCTGACTCGGTGATCCTTAACAAAAAGAAATCCACAACGAAAGGAAGATCGGGATAATGTGGGTCCTCCAATGGTATAGCGGGCATTGGGGAGAAGCTAGAAAATTGAGTGTGTGTGTGTGGGCAGGGGTCTGGGGGGAGTGGGAGCACCACGGGGAGATATTGGGCTCTAGGAAGAAGGAATGGGATAAGGCAATAAAACTTCCTGAGTTCAACCAAGCAGAGCAGAAGTGGAGCTCAGGACAGGCAGGAAGGTGCTGCGAGGAGATAGCAGAGATGAATGAGCCGGATGGGTGCTTCTGCCAGCCAGACTCACATGCACCATGAGCACCAGCGCTCTGAGGTCAGTTATTTATTTATATTGTAACGGAACCTAACAAATTCTAAAACCAGATAAATCCAATTACCCGTGTTTTGCCTTCAGGGAGTGCGAAAGATTAATGGTGGTATTTTGGCAGTCACATAAAAAGAAATAGGTGGTAATAACAGGGCGGCTGTAAAGAGCCAGAGAGCAGGCTGTAGCTTTGGCCAGCTGCTGCTGTCCTGGTCAGAGAACAAGAATTCCCTTCACGTTTAGTGGGGTTTGGGTCCACACCCAGGAAGCACCCAGGCTGCTTCGCAGTGCATAGCTCCTCCCAACATCTGTTCTGAGCTTATTTTAGTTTTGTAATGCTAGCAATGAACCCAGGGCCTTGCACATGATAAGCAAATGCTCGACCACTGAACTATTCCCAGCCCTTGGATTTTTGAGACACAGTCTTACTCTGCATCACAGACTGGTCTTCTTATCAGCACTGGCTACTACACTTGGGCTTCTTCACCCTTTCTCAGATGGGCTCTTGTTTTTACACATGTAGCTCCTGTGTTTTAGTGTTAATCATGTATTTCACCATCACTCTGGTTGAATACTTTCACCAGGCTCCATTTCTTCAGTTTATAGATAAGGATCAGAGGAAAGTAGCAAGCTCCAGGAGTCCCCATTTGTGGTTTTTCCTGAGCTGGTCGTAAGATAGTCATTTGTGGAAGTATTTGCTTGGCCACTGCAAGGCCTCTTGTGCAGCTTCCACAGAAAACTGGGCTCTGGTTACCACATTGTGCTGATACAGCAAAATGTGTGTGTGCACATGCACAATGTGGTTGCTCTCCTCCCCTTTCATGTTTGCGTTGTTGCCTTGTTCACATCCATTGCGTGAGATTCTTGATCTCCTCCTTGCATAGCGTTTGACTTATGAAATGTCTCTCTCAAAATGCCTTCCTTGATATTCACACATTCTGCTTCTTTAAAAGATGTAATTATTTTTACTGAGATATAATTCACATACCATAAAATCCACGCTTTAAAAGTGTACATTTTGGTGGCTTTAAGTATATAAACCTACAGGGTAATTCCAGGATATTTTCACTCCTTCCACATAAGGAACCCTATATCCCACTGGCAGGCACTCGCATTGCCCTTTCACCTTGCCTCTGGCAAGCATTTTATAAAGGTGCCTGTGATGGACATCGAGTCTGTGTGAACTCTATACATATGCTACCTTCAATTTGTTATTTATTTCTTCTTTCACACACACACTATCTCTTTCCGTTTCCCAAGCACATTTGAGCTCCTCTCATGGTTCAAGCATTTTTTTAGACACGGTGTATGGAGATTAGTAGGTATGATCTTCACTTTTAAACAGCTCAGTATTGAGGTTCGAGAATTTCAAGCAGTTGAACATATTATTCTGTTTGTTTGTTTGTTTTGTTTTGTTTTTGTTTTTCGAGACAGGGTTTCTCTGTTTAGCTTTGGAGCCTATACTGGCACTCACTCTAGAGATGAGGCTCGCCTCAAAATCACAGAGATCTGCCTGCCTCTGCCTCTTGAGTGCTGGGATTAAAGGCATGTGCCACCAATGCCCGGCAAACATTATTCTAAGTACTTTGATCCTTTGTAAATGTGTGTTTATATGGTTAGACTCTTCCAGAAATGATGGGTCCTTCGATACAGCGGTGTGTATATGCTAAGGCATAGCCTTTCACTGTGGAAACTTGGATTGTAGACTGTCACCCAGAATTCAGGTCCACTTCATATATGGCCAGTCTAGCTCTAACATTAGTTTCTAACTCTTAAGACCTGGCCTTACTTGCCACACCAATTATAGTGGTTCACCTGTATTGGGACTGCCTGGAGGAGTTGCTAAGATAGATACTGGGCCACATCCTGAAGTCTTTGATTTGGGACAACCCAGAGACAGGCTAGAGATTTTTTTTTTTTTTTGCCAAATTTCCCAGTAATAGGGATGATGCGTGAACCATCTAAAGTGGAGGGTCCTCTTTGTCTTACTAGGCTGTTCTAAAGGAATCCTGCCTGTGGCTAAATCCAGGCTCAGAGGTATAGCTGCTTATACACCTGAACATTGCCTGCTTCCATGTTTGACAGTCTTCTCCAGTGCTGGCCAATGTACTGAGTCTCATCACATCCCATGCACAATGAGTTCTGTTCACTGTACATGGTACCAAGATCTACATCTTTCAGGCTTAGCCTGTCCTGAGCAATTCCCCTACAGTCAGCTGCTCCCTTCATAATGACACCCATAGATGACATGGTAGCCATATCAACATACCATTGTCATATTTTTCCTTAAGTAAGTCCTATTTTAGAATGTGGCTATAATGGCAAAGATAACACTTTTTTCCCCTCAAGCCTATATTTTGCCAACTCTCCTGGCAAAGCCAAACTATAAAGGAAGATGTGAACCACATGACTCTGTGCCCTTTGTAACTTAAATATTCTCATCTGAATCTAATAATATCTGTGGTTATAAGAATTTAGTGGAGGACACACACCAGAAAAACTAGTTTAGATGACTAATTATATTATAAAGTGAGGGGAACCAATTTACCAACCAAACAAATACAATTTAACGCCACCCTCAGCTTGGATGTTCTAATTTTTACTTCTATAAGCAAATGCTTCTCTAACAGTAAAGTGGTACACTATGATTCCAGTTTTATGAAGCTCAAATGCAAGCAGAACAAAATGGCATGATAGCTGTCAATACAGTTATCACAGTTGGTGGCTGGAAAGAGTTGAAGGAAGTACTGAGACATGGTGGGGAGTGTTCTGTAACTTGGTCTGTGTGCTTTTGGATGTTTGTATATGTGAAAAAGCATAGGGCTGTACTTAAGACCAAAATGCCCTTTGTTTTCACTTCACTTAATGGATGATATTCTGCCATAATTAGAACTCAAAAATATGCAAAACAATTTAAAAAGCAAATGTTAAAAATAGTGTTACAAGAAAGGTAGAAGCAGACTTTATCTGTTTAATTAAATTAGTAAATTAAAGATCACATTGTAGTTTTACCTTACTGTACCTTTAGCTAATTTTCAAGACCAATGACATAGAACTAACCGTAATTACAAAATAAGAAAACATATAAAACCAATATAGAAAAAAAAAAAAAACCTGGCCACCACAAGTAGGCATAGGCATGCAGATAGAAGAGCATCTCTTAGAAATCTTGGCATACTGTAGATTCCCATCTTTTCTTATATAGGAAGTCCAATTAGTTTAATTCCAAGGTACAAGAGTTTGGTGAGGCACACTGCTAATGTCTTTATTCAGACTCCAGGGAAGGGTTATCACATGGCTAATCTAGCCTCAGGTGCTATGGCAACAGGAGTGAGAATTTCTTGAGAGGAGGCCAGGTACCTGAGAACACTTCATTTTGATTTGTTTCTTTTTCCCAGTTCAATCAAGGCACCTGCTCTGTCTGGGTCCAAGACCTTCAGCAAGTCAAGCTGAAAAGGCATAACACCAACCACCTTCAAGTTTACAAGGAACATGCATGCCTGATACCCAGTTCCCAAGTTGAATCCATAGATATTAATTAGCAGAGAGAATAATAACTGTCTTATTAAATCAGTGATGATAAACCAAGTCATAGAAGCCATTGAATCCTAATTGTCAGTAGATGTCAGTTTAGGGGGTGAGCAAGCACTTGCCAAGGTATAATACAGCGTTTCCAATACACGCTGTGGTGTTAAATCCTCGTTATGGTGTTTTAATAATCAATTGGATTTGAGCGTACAATATTTGTCTAATTAACTCCACATCGACACTCAGGAGCCAGCCTTGCAGGCCACAGTTGATGGATTAGTTATGGTAGCTTGGACCTGATGATTGAGAGCAGTCCATTCTCTATGCTCTGAGTGGCTCATCCCCAGGACCTATTGCCAACAAAACAACCACTGAGACCTGATGTGACAATGCCATCACAATTAGCAATAAAAATAGAATGAGAATAATGTTGCCTTTATTAAGGTTTTGTGCCTTACTCTTTGGAGTGCCTAGGCTCCAGTTTATCTTGCTAACTGTTGTGTACTGCCCCAGTGATGAGAGTCCCACACATTTTGTGATGTGACAATTCAGGTGAGGGAAGATTCATCTCTTTTTATTTCCCCGAAAAATGTCCCTATAAAATTCTTGGAAGTCTTCTTCGAGATTCTCTCTACCTTCCCCCTTCGCTTCTGTCCTTAATACTTCTTTGTTTCATCTCTTTCGTTTAACGGTGTACTGCATACCCATATGCTGACATTTTCAAACCCTTATGCACATCTTTTATTCTGCTTTCTCTGAGGCATTGTCTTAGCTACTTGGATTTTGTATTCAAGTTTAGAAACTAGGAGTTGTACTGACCTTTGTCTTCACAGTTCCTCATGAAATTGGTGATTCGATACCTGTGCTTTTCTAGATGCAAATGCATGCAGAGAGGCAGGACTCAGATTTCCAGGGCTCATGTGGATAGGACTTGGCCAAAGTTCACAACCAGAAATAACAGAGAAAGGGAATACTTTGGATCTGTTGACACAAACATCTGATAAGAGGTCATCTCTCTTGGTGGTGATGGCATTGCTTTGAAAATTTAATTTCCTATGGATTGTGTCCTATTTTTATATCCCGTATTACCTCCAATAAGAAATTTGTAACTAACCCCTACACTATAATCGAAAATAAGTAGCCAAAATTGACTGGGAAGAAAAAGGTGTGGGTCTGAGAAGAGTTGGGAGAGGAAAGATGAATATGATCAAAGCATGTTGTAGCAAATTCTCAAAGAACTAATATAGAAGGGAAATAAATGGCATTGGGCTTGGAGTGCAGCTCAGCAGTGTCATGAATGTCCTGCTTAGTGTGCTGAGACCAGGATTTGATTTCCAGGACCCTTCCAAACCTAAGAAGAAAAGATCAGTATATTAATATAAATGAAAATTTTCTGACAGATAAAATACATTTCATACACATGTACATATGCTTACATAATTTGGGAAGTAAGCTAACATTGTGTAATTAAGAATAGGCAAAAACCATATTGAGAAAGATTGATGTGTAGATAGATGGGTCTTATTAAATCCAAGAGTTCTAAAGAGAAAACGATAATGTAAGTATTTAAAAGGCAACTGGTAGAATGCAAGAAAATGATTAGCAGTATTTATAGCATTAATAACTAGATTATATAAAGAATAGCTACAAATCACTATGCAAAGATAAATCACCCAACAGAAATCAGAAAATGATATGAATCAGCAACCCACTGAAATAAAATTGCAAATAAATACCTGAGAAGATGCTAAACTTCATGAGCAACCAGAGAGAGACAAATTAAAACATGAAATACAGATTACTCTAGAATACTCATTTTTTGAAAAAGCAGCATCAGAGATGATTCAAAGAAAAGGTTAACTCTTGAACACTGCTGGTGAGAATATAAAGGTGTGAATGTTTTGGAAAAGGCCATTACCTATGTCTATAAAAGTTAAAAATTCGCATGTCGATTGATATCTCAACCCAGTCCTTCAGTGTGGGTAAGAGACAGCAAGTGTGGCTAACTGGGCAGCATTCTACCTACCCTGGAGTTAACCAAGAACCTGCAGGCCTGATATTAGCCCTCAGATTTAGCCCATAGAGAAAACTTAGCAGAGAGAACAAGAGCAGCAGCAACTGTCTCCTTCCAAATTCCAGAATTTAGAAGAAATACTAGGCAAGTGCTGCAAATGATCTATTGATATTGATACAGTCTATGAGGAGTTGGTGGCAGGGCAAAATTGTAAAACCAATTTAAATGTTTCAGCAATGGAACCTAGCCCACCATTCTATGTCAAGCCTGCAGCTATTGTAAAATAATGAGCTATTGAGGGGCAAGAAGACACGTGTCTTTCACAGGAAGGGGAAAACAGTTTGTGTTGCTATATTTATTACATGTTGCAAACACAGGTAAGCATATACATTCACATACAAGTCAACTAAGAGTGGGTGTGAGGATGTTAATTGTCACCGGCAAGCAAAGATCAGGACCTCAAAAGGCACAAGGACCAGGTGGGGTTTGTGTGCTCTCTACATTTTCATTATTGAATCCAACACGTTACTTATTGATGTAGATTTAAAATGTTTAGTTTTAGAAATAAACAGGACACAGAGATAGTAACACTGAAGACAGCCTCCACATAGACTTCATGGCTATCAGAACTCACAGGGCAAGATAATTGGTCTTGAACCGACAGTGTCCATCTCACATCTCAACTGTTGACCCACCTCAGTTCCTCACTCTAAGACTACTACAAACTGGAAAGTCACACACAGCACCCTTATTGCACCCAGTTTTAACTAACTCTTTGAAGTTCTTCTTTTACAGTGCCCAGGGATGGATCCCCTGTGCCCACTCAGTTGCTGCTGTAGACTTGTACAGGAATCAGCCAAACAATGAACAGTTTGACTTGTACAGGAATCAGCCAAACAATGAACAGTTTGACTTGATGCCTTACTAGGGCTTTTAGTAAAAGGTAAAGTCCAGTAGAACACCTGCACACCACTGAGTTCAAAACTGCAGCCCATCTGAGAAATTCGTTTCTCTCCCTATTCTCAAATGCCTAGGTTAAAGACAAAGAGATAGTGTCATCTTGGCCATAAATGCCATTAATTTGAATTTCTCCATTTTCCATCAACATGCAGAAGCAACAAACTGGGTAGTGTTTGAGAAATCTTAACAACTACATCATCATCATCACACAGGGGCACTACTTCATGGTCACCAGGAATTAGCCATATTACACACTAAGATGAATATCCATCTTACATATTTCTTTTCAGATGAATTGAAGAGTGATCAGATGTATAATCAGACATTCAAACTTCGCTACATCTGCATGTTACTATGTTCCAAATAGATGAAAAGATAATTGACTTTTAAATGGGACCCCATTGGGCTTGTGAATGTATAGAGATCCTTGGTGGATTGGAGCACCCATCTGCAAGGCTGATCTCTGTCCATGGAGCATCACCTGTACTTCTTTTTTACTCCCCTCTCTGTGGCAGAGGGCAAGTACCAGTACATTGCCTTGGGCCATCCCTCTCACTTCCTGCAACAGAAAATTGGGAACTTGTTTTGTGAGAGCCGTGAGATGGATTAGGTGGCCTCTGGCTCTTTGAGACAATCAAGTTGTCCTTCACACTCCAAGTGGATATAATTAACTGCACTGATAAGAAGTTATGCCAATAGCTACTCAGAAAACACTGGAAAATGAATCAAAGGAATGCCCAGGGAACTGTAACAGAGGTAGAAGGGGAGGAGTCAGTGAGAGGTGCCTCATCTTCTCATCCAAGCTTAGCAAATGACTTTGGCCTTGTGACTTTCTAAGGCACACATTGCCATTTACTAGCTCTGAAAAAGGAAAAGCAAGTGGGTCCCTGCCCTTTGCTCCCTTCTGTTGAGTTGGAGGTTAAATAAACCTGGGCAGAAACAGGGCTGCTGTAGAAGCCAGGAACTTCTTGATTGTAGTCTGAGGACTGTACTGAGTGTTGTGTAGTCTTGGGGACCCAGAATACTCTACTAAACCTGGGAGTTATCTTGGTCATGGAAGAGATGGTCAGACCACTTCATACATTGCTGTGTTCTGATAGACCTTTCTTTACACAATTATAATCCACAGAGGAGACTGAACAGAGGTCAGAATAGCTTCATGTGGGGATGTGACCTGGACAGAAACTCTATTAAAACATGATTTGTTTGAAAATTCTGAAATGATAACTAATACCTGGCATGCAAATTTTGAAAATTAAAATTTATTTTTAAAGTATGTATATATATATATATATATATATATATATATATATATATAATTAACAAAAAGCACAGAAGACTACGAAGTGAATGTAGTTACTTCCTCTCTGAGGATTCCTAATCAGAAGTTATATTTGTAAGCAAAGTGTACCAATATTTACAAAAGGATCATCATTTTAAGTAATTAAATACTAGTTAATTGATTTCCTGAATAATAAATTTAGCTTTCCAGTAATTGTCCCCCATTAATGGGTGCGTTCTCATAAGTGTTTTACTATAATAAGTCATTAAGATTTCCTGAATAATTTCTCTCCAAATCATTGATTTTAAGTTACTTTTGCTAATGCAAATGCGTAAGATCTCCTAATGTTGCCATGTGTCAATTTCAGTCAATGCCATTATGACAATCTGTGATTTGTTTATGTTTTACTTTTACATAATAGAAGAAAGAGCAAGGGAGGAAGCAGACTATGGTAATGGGTGAGTTGTAGATAACTGTCCTAAATTTTATCTTCAGGAAACTCTGTGTCAAGACCTCTTTTAAAAGATTTGTCTAAGTGTCATTTAAGATTATAAAATTTCCTCCAAATTGACTCTGCTATATATTTGGTATCAGGTGAAAGCCATCTGCTAATGTGCTTTTGTTTCAGAAGGCCCAGTGGAAAATGTGGCATGGATTTGTGGCCTGTGGGGAGCCACTGAAAGGTTTGAGCAAAAGCATGACACAGCAACAGATCATCCTGGTAGCTGGCAGTCTGTGGAAGATAGAGTGGCCTGAGCTGAGCTGAGAGTCAGAAACCAAACAGCCAAGGGCTTCCCTTAGGATGCTCTTCCAAAGAGCAGATATGAGATGTGATGAAGGGCTAAAGCTTGGGAGATATGGGCCTGGATGAAGAAAGGTTGTTCTGCAGGCTGTCCGAAGGCTTGTTTTATCATGCCTGGGGACTGATGGTGTGAACTGTTAAGGCCTCTCCTTGCCATAGTGTTCATAGTAACATACCCACCCATCCATAAGACAATTCAATCAGGCCCTTGCTCTCTCAGTTCCCTTCCCTTTTTGTCACTGTTTCTTTAGTTTGTATCCTACATTACAGGCTTAGGGAAAGGAGCACAGCAAAAATTATCTAAATAAGAGAAGAAGAAGTGGAGAAGAGAAAAAGACATGGAGGTAATGGTTAGAAAGTCATCCTTTGCTGGATTTGGAGTGATCCAGCAAATGACCTTTAAATTCAAAGGGTTACAAGGAAGTCATTTCCTGATTTGGCAGTACAAGATGATAAACCCTAAGACCCATTGGCTTGGAAATTATATTTTTCCAGTTCATTTTTATCATTTTCTTCATGAATGCATAAAGAGACCAACAAGATGGGCAAGTGGTTATTTGCTCCCAGTATTGATAAATTGAGTTCAATTCCTGGGACTCACATGGTGGAAGGAGAGAAGTGATAACTGAAAATCATCTTCTGACCTCCATATGCACACCATGGTACACGCACCATGTACAAAATAAATGAATGTAATACCATTAAAAATAAAAATCTATAGTGTTCAGGGCACCAAAATTATTTGTTTCATCAACACTTTCATGAAAATAAAGTTTTGATAACAAAGATGATTCTGATGAAGTTAATGTGGTTATGCTTCTTTGTGTTTAAAATAAAAATGTAGGGAGGAAATCATTATATTCTGGTGGGTTATGCATACTTGTTCAAATGGGAGATTTTCATTTTCATATAAAACTATCTTGGTTGCCTGCTGAGTTTATAGCATAATATGCTATATAAATATTTTCTTATGATATTTTGCCATCATGATTTCTAGATTCATGAAACATAAGGTCAGAATTTTAATATGACATCTGAGAGCCCTTCAGTCCTAGCTGTTTGTTTGTCTTCCTGTTGTTTCCTTATTGGATTTTTGGAGGCCTTTATTTCTTATATATGAAAAAGAAGACCCAGTGTTAGCCTTGACTCTGAACAGGTGCCTAGGGATTCCAAGTGTCCCAGTGACCCAGGATCTTCCTGATGTGTCTTAACTAGTTACAATGGGACTTTTAATGGGACTAAGCCCCACCCTTCCAATTCCTGTACTCCAAAGAGGAACAAAGGCATGATCCCCAGGTGCCTTCATTTCTAGTCTGTGCTGTGTGATCTTGGGTAAGGATGGGATGTTCCCACTCTTGAGTTGCCTGCACAAGAAGCCTATATATTTGTAAGTATTTAAGTACATAGTGTTAAATTGCTCACTTTGTCATGTTTAGATGTTTAGTAGAGAAGGAACAAGGCTTTCTCCAATCAGTCATTGAGCCTTATTATTCCATTCAGTAGCCTTATGTCTAAAGATACCACAACATGAAGACCAAGGCATACTCTTCTGAATGTGATGCTGAGACCCCTCACACACTGGGTGACTGGGGTCGCTTGAGTAGCTGTCCTTGCCCCCACATGTGTCCCCTGGTATTTGTGTTTGACATTGTTGTTCAGCATGTTGATCCACTTTCCCCAAAGGAGTGACCAAAACAGCCAGGAAAACTCTCCTCAGGGGCATTTGATTTGATTGGGAGGTAATGGATTCTAACTTGTTTCTGCCCTGTTTTCTAAATCTTATAGAGGCCATTTGCAAGGTCATTCTGTCTTCAGAATTGGTGATGCATAGACCTGTTATTTGGTACACCAAGAAACTGGGGTGCATACTTGTTCAAATGACCTCTTTCTAGAAGCTCAAGTGGTCAGAATGCTCCTATAATTCCCCAACAGGATAGTTGAGCAGCGACTGGGGTAGGGAAACTGAAATGATATATTAGTAGACAGACTTCTAGAAGGATCAGTAGAGGAGTAAGGGGTAAAGAATGGGATAACTGCAATATGAAACAGCTCTAATATCAGAGGCTTAGCTCTAAGACACATTTCCAGCTTTACTCTCTAGCCAATCTCGGTCATCTTTTCTGCTGTCAGAGGCCAGCAGTCTAGTTTCCCCCATTTGGCTTGAGTCTTTGTGCTTTTACTGCTGTTAGACAGTTCATGTCATGAAGCTACAGCAGTCCTCAATGTTTTTAGGGAAATTCCAAGTGATAGACCACATAGTGACCTGAGTTCTAGTGAGCTCTACCACAGTGAAAATGAGCTTTGGCTTTTGGTGTGTGCAATATTTCTATTTAAACCTATCACCCAAATAACACCTGGTCCATGCTTCATCAAGAGGCTTGCAACAGGAAGCTGGGTGAGCAGACATATCTTACTCAGTAGAAGGTGCTCCCCTGAGATATGGATCAAGAGAATGACAAGGAGTTCGATTGAAGAGAAGGAAGAGATGTCATCCATACCACACTAGGGAAAGTGGCTCCAGTCCATGCACATGCTCTTTGAACCTTCCCCAATATGCAGATTTTGGAATTTCCCAGTTTTATTTTGTAATAGTCCTGCATTTCAGTTCTGCCTCTGGCAGCATGTATTCTGAGATTCCTGGCCGTGTAATTAACTTCATATCTGAAAAGTCACTGCTTTGCAGGGTAGTGGGCCCTGCCATTGCTTCAGGCTGCTCAGGGGCCAGGTCTGTCCACATGGGGGGATAATGACCAGAGAAACTGTACCAAGGCTTCCACTTGCCCCTTGTACCACTCTCAGTTCCATAGCCTGTGGACTACATCTGAGGAGGTTGAGACTTACCTTTGTCCTGTGGTTGCTTTAATTGTGGTGAAAAGAGCTCACTGAAAGCAGCCACAGGAGGAGGGGCTTGGGTACTAGGATTTCATGGGTAGGGATGCTTTCTATTTTCAGTGTGACTCTCCCAATGGAAATCTCTTCCTCCCTTGCTCATTCCCTGTCTGCTGAATAAAAATTCTCCACACAGTGATGGTTAAAAACATCAATTAACTCTAAAACAATTATTATTTTTTGAAATGCCATTTTATAAATGTAATAACACGACACAATAATCCAGGGTTATTTAACAGAGCATTTACCCTGAAAACAGTCATTACTCTTTAAATGCAGTAGACTCTGGAAGCCTCTTAACATTAAATGGCAAGTGAGGCAGAAGCAATATTGTCAGAAATGCCACATCTGCTGCATTCATTAGCAGGGGAGGCTGGCGCTTGCCTTGCCCACTCTATGCCATTTTCTTGGCATTTCTTGGACCCCACAGCTTTCCTGTTTGGAGTGACATTGTCCAGGACTGATATGACAGCTGACAGTTGAAAGAAATGCCCTGAGAAGCATTTCCTGTGGTGTTGTCACCCTGGCACTTTGCCCACCGAAGACTGAACCCAGTGAGAACTGAATGCTGATTTCCTGGTCAATGGGGGAGGGGGCTTCTTGCAGACTGGCTCCTGTTTATGCCTCTGGATCTCTTCCTGAGGGGCTGTAGTTGTGTGGCCATCATCCTGTTCCCTTACCAAAAGGCTACACTAGCATTTTTGTT
Source organism: Cricetulus griseus (assembly GCF_003668045.3). Lineage (NCBI taxonomy): Eukaryota > Metazoa > Chordata > Mammalia > Rodentia > Cricetidae > Cricetulus > Cricetulus griseus. The sequence continues at coordinate 140,901,694 of NC_048597.1, forward strand.
CTGACATTTCTTTCATAAAACACGATGTGAACCATCTCTGTGGGATCATTACTTGTCTTGGACACACAGAAAACATGAATGTGTTCTGCTTCCATATATGTGTGTCTGAGTTGGGGATTTATCTGAAATGACTAATAGACCATCAACCTAGCCTTTGATAAACAAAGTGCAGATATGTGATGTGTGGGAAGGCATTTCCCTGAGTATAGAATGTCCTACACGTGACTGTTCACATTGAGAAATGGTCCCAAATGTCCAACTGAAGCACTTTGTCTCCTGCAATGTTGCTATGTGCATCTAGCATGTATTTATCCTGCAGGAGCATCTAACTCTTGGGTATTCATGGTCTTGTAAAGAAGAGCTGTTAAGCCGGGTGTTGGTGGCACATGCCTTTAATCCCAGCCCTCGGGAGGCAGAGGCATGCGGATCGCTGTGAGTTCGAGGCCATCCTGGTCTCCAGAGCGAGTGCCAGGATAGGCTCTAAAGCTACACAGAGAAACCCTGTCTCGAAAAACAAAACAAAACAAAAAATCAAAAACAAAAAAAGAAGAGCTGTTAAACAATGACACCAGAATGATATAGAAAACATAGAAATGCTTGGGATCCATGTATTCTTAAAGTTGGGTTCTCTGAGCTGTTCATCATCTTTGACTTCCCATGTCAAAGTTATGTTCTGAGGCTGAGAATATACAACTGTGATCCCTGAAGATGTGTCTAGGGAAACCCATGAAATTCTAGTCCAAGAGACCTCTTTATCTTCTCTTATTAATAATTGTGCAGACAATCAGAGGCAATTTCACTCTATTTACAAATCAATTCATTTTTAAAATTGTCCTTCTCTATTAAGCATCAACTGTCTTCATATTTACTGTAATAACAACAAGCACCCTAGCTCCTGAGAATTAATGGGACTGTTGCCAATTAGGGCTGCTGTCTGAATATTCTGGGCTTCTTAGGATATTTATCCTGAATAGCCCAGGAGAACCCTATTGACAAATCTCAAAAGCTGCCAGGAGAACCCAAAGAGAAGGTTTAAAAACCTCAGACCTTTAGAGCAAAAATGAAACTTAGAATTCGAATATGGTACATTTTAAAACTATAATTATTATTTCTGTAGGGACCCAGGGAAATTGAGGGACTTGCCCATGTTTAGGCAGCTAATTAGTGGCAGGTGGAACCCAAATATGGCGCTTTCAGCTTCCAGTTCTGTTTTGGGGAAGATGAGAGAGGGAGAGAAAGAAGATCTTTGGCACCTTTGTTTCTTGGGGAAAGAGGGCTAATTGATGTCTATGCTTTTGTTTTTATGACCCAGCTTTCATCAACCCTCTACTAACTAAGCAGGCTACATTTAATGGACAGGGATCCATCCCTTTCTGAATGCCATAGTCTGACTCCCACCATGGTTGTTCTGTCTCCTAGAGTTAGGCACTTCTACTGCTGATGGTAACCATCAGCTCTCTTTTGGATGGAGCTGTCATTGGTACGAAAACAACTAATTTCTGCAGACAACAGTACAAAATAGCCTCTGGGAGCATAGTTTTGGAAGCTTATTTTTCATTTAGTTCCACCAGCACCTTCACCATCTCAGCTATCTGCCATGGGCTAACATAAGTGCTGTGTGTAGAATGACTGAATTAAGACAAGGCCTTCAAATGCATGAGCATTGTCATCAAAAGGGAAGATGAGTAGTTGCTTACACTAGGACCACAGCACACTGGTACTTGAACAACATGTAAGTTGCACTCATGTTGTGTAGTCCATCAGACCCAACACATGCTCAAGACAAGAAGATGTCTGGGAGGCTCACATGGGTGGAATATAATTTGCAAGATATTAAATTTCTCTTAAAATTATTTTTATTAGTGTTATTTTATGTGGGGTGCCTACATGCATGTATATGCACCCCTTGCACCCCTGGCACCCTCCGAGTCCAGAAGAAAGGCATTGGATCCCCACAATTATAGTTATAGATAGTTGTGAGCTGCCAAGTGCTTGCTGGGATCAAGTTCATGTCTTCTACAAGAGCAGCAAGTGCTCTTACATGCTCAGCCATTTCTCCTCAAGAAATTTGGTTTCTTAAAGCAGACAAAGAACAGCCAGGGAGGCAAAAACATTTGATAATAACATAACAGAATAAGGAGAATCATACAGGCACAAAAAACTATGGAAATCCAGAGGACACAGGCTAGCTTTTACAAGTTTAAATATTGGGACAGACTGAAAAAAAATATGTAGGGGTAATGTTAGAAAAAGAACTGTGTATGCTTCTGTTGGGAGCTGTTAATAAAAGGAAGCAGTTAACAGTCTCTGAAATAGAAATAAACCACAGTTTATAGGAAGTATTATAGGGGTAAGAGCAATAAACTGGAAAATTTGGCTATGTGGAAGCCATTGCCGTCTTCTAGGCAGTGTCTAGTGGCTGGGATAGGAATGATTGTTCCAAGAGACCTATATACTTTATCCATCATTTGTGGAGAGTTGTTGGCATTGCTGCTGCCTCAGTAAATGGGACTGCCTTTTGCTGTCCTGCAAAAGTTGAAGACTGCTTCAATTCCTTGTGCTCCCTGTTGTTTTATATGCAACCATTCTCCCTTTGACCCTTGTAGGCATTTAGGCTTCAACCAAGGACAGATAAGCAGGGTGCAGAAGAAAGCCACTGTTGCCAGCTAAGAGGCATATTTATAAAAGGGGCAGCATGCTCTGTTCTGGAAATATCTAGTTCTGTTTTTAGTCTCCTCCCAAGTTCCCCCAGCCCTATATCAAGGGCGCTGGCCTCCTTTCCTCTCCTGTAGGCTCAGTGACCTTTTCAATGGCATCAGAGCACTGCCTGCTCCTCAAGGCTGTGCATTAGCCAGCTGCTTCCTGTGAGCAATTCTGAATGGTAAATGAGCCTAATGGAAGAATATTTCATTCCTTAGCAATGTGTTGCCCGCCAACAATCAGCATCTCACAAAGATGTGACTCCCCCACAGCAGAGACCCCCCAGAAAGGCTGACTTTGGTAGCAATCCCTTTAGGAGTTATACTTGGGGGGAGCAAGGGCCCCTTAGGGCTAACTGTTCACAGAGCCCTGAAGATAAAACAAAATAGCTTTATTTAAAGATTTATTTAAGATGTTTTAAAAATTGAGTAGAACATACATTTTTAATACTGATTGATATTATTGTAAAGCATTCTAATGAGAATCTGCCCCACAGGCCCTTAGCAGCTACACAGACAGAATTTTCTTTTGTATTCCTACCATGAGTCCTATTTGAGCTATGGATTAACACACCGATGAAAGGTGCCCCTGTTCTGTTAGGGGCAGGGGCTCAGAGAAGAGCATTAGGGTGTAGAAAAGTCATGGTTGAGGACACATATAAAAAATAAAACTTCCAAAATAGAGACAGCTTACTTGTATTATGAAATATTCCTTGTAGTTTAGAAAATCTGTGCATTTGAGAAACTGGAGAAGACTGTGAATTCTAAGACACTGTCACCAATTAAATTATGGCTCTTGCTCACTGCACACTGTACACATATAAGGTAGTGACTGTGCTTTCATGTTTATTAGATTATTTAATTCTCAAAATAATCATCTTGCCAATATCCCCATTATACAGATGTGATAAAGAGGCTTGAATACATTTGTCTACTAGCTGATGCTTCCTCTGCTGAGGATTTATTGGGATCAGTGTTTTGAATTTCTATCTTGTGGTTAAGTCCCATTCATGAGCCTTCCATCTTGGAGATGTATTTACATACATGGTGGTTTAAACATGGACACCACAGTCAGAACTCAATCCCAGTTCTTCCCCTCATGAGACCTTGGCTGAATTATGTAATGTCTCTGAGCCTTGGTAATGCTGTGGGGCTATTGTATCAGCCTTTCTATAGGGGTTGAGTTAAGGAGACAGGTCCCTCTAGGACCTGCTTGGTACTGGTTCCACAACCCTGTAACCCCCCCCATGAGAATCAGCAGCTATTCTGAGAAGGGAGCTGAACTTCACAGAAAATGAACCCTGTGTTTCTGATGTACCTGGAGCTTGGGTGGACCCAAAGCCTTTTGTCTCGTTGAACCGTTGGGGAAGCTCAGACTGAATTTTAGGTCCAGTGAGAAACCCCTTTCCAAACAAGTTATCCACCTCTGAAGGGGTTCATTAGGCAAGATTTCTACACACAGCTCTAATTACCAGCATACAGATTGCCCTGGGGAGCAGACAGCTAACTAGGTCAGGATCCAGGGAATCTGGCCAGCAGCCTCCTGGGTATCTCCTTTCTTCTAAGTGCAAGCCTTCTGTCATTTGCTTTTGCAGCACTCGCTGCCTTTGAATTTATGAACCATTAGACTGGGGTACAAATAAAGTACCTACTCTTAATAGCTTAGTCAGTAGGTGGTTCACCAACAATTTCAAAGAACTAGTAAGTTCCCAGAGGAGGAGCAGTTGTTGTTTGGAAATAATTCTCCAAACTGCATTTATTTCACAGCGGTCTGAGGTCACAAATTCAAGAGCATCAAGAACTCTATTCAATTAGACAACTCGATCAAAATAGATCTGTCAAGATGACATTCCATCTAAAGAATCAATTGAGATGGTGAAATCATTGAGCTGCTGCTGTTGTTACTTAGATTTTTTATTTTGATTTTGCAATTTGTTGAGGTGGGGAAACTGGGCATGGGTGAGTGCTGGGTAGTTTGTGGCATCTGTCACTGGATTAGATAGACTCCATTGCTCTCTGTTTGGTGGGTGGGCTGTATTAATGAGCAAATAAGTGCAAATTGTTTCTTCCTTGGGCAGATAGGTAACTGCTGAGCTTACAAAAGTGTGACCGTGGCCCTTTCCTGAGCCTAAGCCTATCTTTTTTCCCCTCTTCCACTCTCTCATAGTAAGCTACATTCGTCAGCCCAAGGCAAAACTTCCAAGACTCACCAGGCCTGATGCAGTCACCTAGGATTACATATTGACATTGAACTGTTAGAATATAATACGTTTTCTTGAAGTCACACAGCTACTTTCCGATTTCAGATGGAAAATCCATCTATCAGTACAGATCTTTGAACTACAATTTAGCACTACTTTTATTAATCATCACCAGTGAACACACACGCGCGCACGCGCGCGCACACCCACCCACACCCACACACACACACACACACACACACACACCTCTTTCTGCCCCCTGAAGGTATATACAGAGGGGGTAGAATATCAATGAATGGAAAGGTTGACAGGAATATTTCCTAAGATGTCAGTCATTACTTTGTTGCTACATTGCTACACTGTTTTAATCTTGGACAGGGCAGTGATGATGGGTAAACCTTAAATGCCCAACTTATTCCTTTTTCTCCTCTTGAGTTTTGTTCAAATGGAGTGCTCATAACTCATTTTGAACCAGTTTCTGTCTGTTCTGTGAGTGGTACATGTTACTAAAATCTTTGTAGTTGGAAGGCCTCAGAGAGGAAAAGCTAGAGACTGGCACCTGTGATTCAGGGACTCATCTTGGCCTGTTCCTCTTTTCGCCATTGGCTTTATCTCTTACAAGCCATGTGACAGCAATACCAGGCTTCCCAGGGAAGATAAGAAAAAAAAAAAAAAAAACTACTGCATCAAGTTATAGATCTCAACCTGCTATCATTTGCAGAAATAAATATTACTTGAATATTTTCTTTCTCTGGTCAGCCTTTGAACATGTCAGTCTAACCTCTTTAGCTCAGTAAAACATCTACTATCTTTATCTACCTTCGTCCATTCTTTCTCTTGTTCTATGTCATAACTTTCCTTGTTTGCCTGGCCGTTGTCCCTGGGTTTCCAGTGAAGTGCCCAGCAAAGAGTAAAGTAGCAATAACACCGATGGGATGACACACACCCTGTGCTCAACATGCCTCACTGCATGTCCCACTCACTGAAGCTAATTGAGCTGTTAGCCACCTCTTCCAAAGCCCTGATTTTCAGTCATTCCTCTTAGGTAGTTTGTGGTTTTGAGCAGCTGGCCTTAGCTCACTCAGTCTTGGTGGGCAATGAAGGATGTTGAACTCAGGTTCTCCAAAGGCAGGTAAGGCCTGGTTCTATAGCCCCACATCCACTGGTGTTAGGACCCAGGAGCTCTCTCCTTCCTCTGATCTAGTCTTCCAGTGGATGGTTTTCCATCAGGAAATTAGCATTTACAATTATCTTCATTTGCATAAACCATACATAAATTTACCCAAGACTGGAGAGAGAGAAGCTTACATAAGCCCACACCCGCGCACGCACACATAATGTGAAGTTGCTCATCCTATTGGTTGTTCTTATTCCGAAAGGCTTCAATAGAGAATTCCTTTAAATGCCAAGGTTCCCTTGTGACTCAAAGTATGAGTCGGTTTACATATATTTTTCAGGAACACATCTGTCATGTGTAAATCAAGATGCATTTGAATAATCTGCTTGCTGTTCTTGGAAGCAGTTTCTGTTTCTTTTATGTCTCTTTACCTTTTCTCTTTCACTGCTTCTGACAACTCTTCTATTGCCAGAAATAGAAAGGCAAGGTGAGACACCTAGGGTGCACAACACCTGTCACACAGTAGGCTGTCCCAGGAAAATCAAGCTTCTTTAAGGGACACTGATAACAGGGGGGCATTTGCATCCCCTAAATGTGTCATCATCATCTTTAGCTAGTGGCAATTTTTTTTAAAAAAATATTTTTATGTATGTGTGCCTGTTTGTCCATGTATCTATAGTATATATAGTATCTATAGAGGCCAGAAGAGAGCACTGGATGCCATGGAACTGGAGTTACAAGTGGTCATGAACCACTCAAGTGGTTGTTGGAAGTCAAGCCCATGTACTCTGCAAGAACAGCCAGTAAATCTCAGAGCTATCCCTGTAGCATAACCATTTTCAGTTATATTTCACCATTTAGATCTAGGGTACAACATGTAAGTGTTGTGTAGAGATAAAAGCTGCTAATCTACCTTCACTGAACATATTGGGTGACCAATAACTTGAATATATTATTTTATCTAACCCTCAAGGCAGTTCTTTAATGTTCTTTTCTTATTGTGTGCTTTAGGGAACTGAGTTTCAGAGAATCAGAAGAGTTTTTCAATGTTTGAGCTTAAGATGGCAGTACGCTAGTCATTGGCCCATTCATCTTGGTGAGGTTTTTACTATTTAACAGATGTTTTATTTAGTTTCCCTTGTATGTCATGCACTGAGCTGCACACTGGGATCATAAGAATAAGAAGAACCTAGAGATTGGTTTTGGATAATAACACAAAACAGTGCAGTTGCAGGGCTACCTGTAGAATGAATGAATGGAGAGCTCCCAGAACCTACAGTGGAGGCCTTGATGACCTTGTGGAACTAAGTCAGACTCTTGAAGTGATCTTATAGAGCAGGCAGTAGCTATAGTGATGAGATGTTCTGAAAAGTGTGGGCAATGCTGGGGTAAATATGCATTCTCTGAGCTGTAGTCAGAGGTCCTGAGGATGAACCACACTGAAAAAAGTGTCTGAAGACCTTGCCCAAGAGAGCTTCCAAATGAATCACTACTCTTAAAATCCAAAGATCTGGAAGCATCCATTATAATTAGCAGAGATGATTGGTGTTCTCCAGAAGAGTGGCTCTATGAGAGAAAAAGATTGAAGGCAGACGGATGAAAGGTGATGGACTTCGAGAGAACATGTACAGTGAGTAAAGAGACCTTTAAAGAATTGAGAGAAGTCAGAGGCACAAGACATCCACTCTGGGAAAGCCTTTGGATTTATTTTCTGGAATGCCAACAACTGAACAGAACCCAAATCAAGTGCATCCTTTTCGTGGCCCAGCTCATAGCCTGCCTCTGCATTACAACCAGCTAGAGTAAACAAACAGCAGCAAGCAGGAGCAATATGAGGTTATCACTGAGAAGCAAATGAATATTTACTTTGAAAACCAAAAAGGTCTCCCTCTCTATATATAATTTATGCTGATGTGATTTAAAATTATTTTTTCCTGCATTTTTCCCAATATTTGACATGCCCACCATTCATCCCCAATTCAGAATGGCTCTTTTCTCTTGTGCAAGCACCCCAAATACTCTTATAAGCAGTTTGAATAAATTCTTGATTTTCCAGTGTCTACAATGGATGGGGTTCAGCCTACCTTTTTAAGTGGGATATTCTGCTTTTAGTTTATTTGTTTCTGATCTTATGGGCTCTCTGGTGTAATTTTTAACTCATTTTTACTCATCACAATGATAGACTTCTAGATCACCATCTGAGAGCAAAAGCCTTTAAAATACAATAGGAGAAGGCCTGAGTGCTCATGTTTTAGTATTTGGTGCTGCTTTCAAGTCTGTCTGTCTACTATCTATCTATCTATCTATCTATCTATCTATCTATCTATCTATCTATCTATGTCTATTATCTATGTATCATCTATCTATCTATTTTGGATTTTTTGGAGACAGGGTTTCTCTGTGTAGTCTTGGCTGTCCAGGAACTCACTCTGTAGACCAGGCTGCCCTAGAATTCACAAAGATCTTCTTGCCTCTGCCTCACACGCACTGGGATCAAAGGTGTGCACCATCACAGCCTGGCTCGGGTAGCATTCTTAAATGTTAATGGACAAAAAGCAGAGGGCACGAAGTTGCCAGAGTTGACTTGAGGAAGGTGGGTCCAGAGTGGAGGTGGGGTCAAGAGCCCCAGAGAAAAAGAGGAATTCCAGTCAGTGTATTCCATGAGTTGGAAGTATGGAGGGACAAAGAAAAGATGTTCACAGAGGGTCATGGAAGTGGAAACAACTACATGATAAGAGAATTTTTATGGACCAGAATCACCTTGGTAACAGGTACTGAAGGTCTAAGAGAGACAAAGCAGTGTCCTTGCTTTCATGGAGCTTGGGATACAGAGTGATCATTTATATGTAGACTAACTCCATTTCAAAAATAAGTATTTTTCCTTTCTTCCCCATTTTTTATTTAAGTTAGAAACAAGATTGTTTTACATGTCAATCCCAGTTCCCTCTCCCTCCCTTTCTCCCCTGACCCCCACTAACACCCTAACTATCCCATACCCTTTCTGCTCCCCTGGGAGGGTGAGGCCTTCCATTGGGGGAATCTTCAGAGTCTGTCATATACTTTGGGATGGAGGCTAGGCCCTCCCCCTTGTGTCTAGGCTGAGAGAGTAGTATCCCTCTATGTGGAATGGGCTCTCAAAGTCCGCTCCTATGCTAGGGATAAGTACTGATCTGCTACAAGAGGTCCCATAGATTTCCAAGGCCTCCTGACTGACACCCACGTTCATGGGGTCTGGATCAGTCCTTTGCTGGTTTCCCAGCTATCAGTCTGGGGGAACAAGAGCTCCCCTTTTTTCAGGTCAGCGGTTCAAAGATAAATATTTTAATATAAACAATGCAAGTTACATGAGAGTGGCAGCCATGAGACAAAGACCACAGTGTTGGACTATCTCCCCAAGGAGTGATGGGCCCCTTGAAGCATGATGTCCTGCTCAGATGGAAGGATGAGCTCTGATTAACTATGAAAACCAGACACTTTGGGGAAAATAACCTAAATAGTTTTTGTATCCTATGCCTTACGAAAGTGACCAGTTGACATCTCAAATTACCTTCCCAGCATGTATTTAAATGGTGTGTGGTGATTTCTTTTAAGACAAGTAATTTTAATGTATAAAGTGTGTGTTCCTAATGACTAGAACAAAAGCTAGGTAAGGTCATGCTGCAAACCTCAGGGAGTGATGGACTTGAGGGCAGGGAAGGGGATGTGAAGCACCTTAGGACCATGTGGAGATCATCCAGCATCAACTCTGTCTTCTTGGTTCTTTTCCTGAGGTCATTTTTCTTTCTGATTTTTAGTGTAGTGTTCTCTTTTGTATGCTCCTTGCTTCTCCCTTTAAATTCTTTTGGGTAAGGAGTTGTATGCATAAATAAATAAAGAGCATGGTCTAGAAACTCAACAGTTTTCTCTTCTGCCTCTCTGATCTCCACACACCAATGTGGAGGTCTGGATCTATCTTGCTGAATTAAAATGAAAGAGTTCTGGCTTTCTAAGAAGTTGTCTCCTGCTTGGCTCCCCGGGAACCTGAGCAGGAGATTGGAGGGTGAGGAAAGGTGTGATCAGCAGAGACAGTTCTAGCTTTTTCAACTTCTTTGAAGTAGCAGATGAGATACTTTAACCAGGACTCACACACCTTTGCCAATGCACCAAACCTCAGAATTCTGTAAAAATAGACATTGCAGGGATTAAAAACGTCGAGCTTATTAATGGGTAATGGGAGAGGGATGAAAGTAGAAAAGAATCACAGGTTCCTCATCGATTCAAATGCTATCTTGTTAACGAGGATGAAATCTTCATCCGGACTCCTCTACCTAAAACAGGAAATTATCTCAAAATTTGCCAACAAATTAAAAATGCAGTCCCTTTCTGTCTGTTGATATGGCAGCAGGCTACCAGTACCCACATTCATTTTTGCATGGGAGAAATCAGACTTTTGACTTAGGTCTGCAATTTTTGATCATTTCTTCATTTAGGGATCCAGCATTTTTGGAATCCTCCAAATCCAAGACCTGTGCTGTTAGGCTGGTAAGGGCAGTGTTAATCCAGGTAATCTTCAGCCTCATCACCACCCACCAGCAGCATCCTAGAAAGCCATCACACAAAGCTTCTGTGCTTTTCAGCTCCTATAGAACCAAGAGACTGTAGAGTTAGTTGAAAGGCAAGATATTGAAGACAGAAGATATTAATGGCAATAATATTAATGGCTAAAATAGAACAGCTCTGCCCTGTCCTTTGAGATTTCCAACTTTAACCTTTCCATGATTATGTTTCTGTAATGAGATAAGGGATGGTTGGTTGCAGACAGCCCTCAGCTATGTGGTGGGAGTGTTGGAGATTTGATTCTTCTCATCCTGGATGGAGGTTGTAAAGTTCCTGTTGGAGGAAGAGTTCTATTCCATGGGTCCAGCAGCACTTGCTTCTTAGGCATCTGAAGGCCATATGAAATGGGCATTGAGCTGACTACAACCTCCTAAGCCTTGACTTACTTCATTGGAAGACTCAAGAGGAACATAAAAGCTGTAGGGATAGGCATTATTGCAAGCTCTTCCCTTGCCCATAAGTCACTTGAGTTGTCTTGAGCTGAGCAGCTTTCTTTATTTGACTTTCCTTGAGGATGTCTTTGAAATGGTAGTTAACATTATTGTCCCATGGCTAATAACAACCTATAGTTAGAAAGCCACCTACTCCCTCCCTTTGTGCTTGGGCACAAGTCCTGTAAAACCCACCTCCAGCTGCCATGTACCCTATAAACTATTGTACCATGCTCAGCTAAAGAAATAAAATGTATGATTTCTAAGAGTTTAGGTTGATTTGTCCTTTTCATCTATTCTGACATGATTTAATGTTCCAGAACTTGTAAAGGGAACAGAGTTCTTTCCTCTCTTTTTTATTGTAAAATTTGTGAATAATTTATTAAGTGACTGAAAGAACTGCAGTTTTAAATTATTAAAATGCATTTTGGTTTCGAAAGAAGACATTAGAGATGTTTGCCTTGGCCCATTCTTACGCCTTTGCACATCAGCAAGAGACTCCTACAAACTCAGGGATTGGTAAGGTGATTTTCAGTGATTTATAGGGTGACTGAGAAGGTGTCAAAAAAACGGAATACCAAACAAAGGGACAACACAGACAACTTTCATTTATTTAAGACAGAGCCTCTTTCCGAAGCAAATAACCTTCTGTTACATCTCCAGAGAAATGACATTTCCTTTCTCTTCTGCCTTACAAGGGTGGTGGTTGGGAGAGAAAGGGAAATCAAGGAAAATTAAGGCACACACAGGCAATTCTCAATTCTCAAGTCTTCTCACTGTCCATCCATCTCCAGATATGGCTATGCTTCTTTCTATTTGTCCCATATTAAATGTGGCATCCAGCCTCTGACCTTTAGGGAGTAGTAGTCATTCAAGTTAGTCTGACTTAAATACTAAATTTATACTAGGGAAAACAAGAAGACTGGCTAGCCATCTGTCTGTCTTGAAGCCCCTTTGTTTGGTCTATCTGCTTTCTGCTAGAGGTGTAGACAGTCTGTCCATACCTAGTCACATAGGAAACCAGACACTTCCTTCAGCATGCTTTCTCTTGTCCTTTCCTCTTTCTTTTATGTCTGTGGTTTCTTTCCTAGTAAGTTCTCCCTCGTGGTGCTATCCAAAGGATAAGTTTTCCACATCTCATCTCTCCAAATCCCACCAGAAGAGGGAAGAACCCTTCCATTTTGATCTTAGAAACATTGAGACCTAAACTGGTATAAGGCTGGCTCCTGATTGACTTGCTAAATATAAATCATTGTGAGAAATTATTTCTGGGACTGGAAATATATTTCACATGGTACAACCTAAGCAGAGTAAGTAACAAAGCTAGGCATAGTAGAAAATCTAGCAGAGGTGCTGCTGTGTGAACAGCGAGCCTTTCAAATAGCAATCCCTTACATCTGTGACATTCTTCTGCAGTTGGAAACACTTCTTGTTAGATACATTGCTACCAATTTCTCTCATATCTCAATCCCTTGAAGGAAAAGTGGTCCTAATTTAAAATTAATTGTAGTGCCCTTTTTTCCTTTTGGTGCTCTCCAAGTGACTTCATACCCACCATTCCTACCTATACATGTGTAGAGTTATGGCCATACTTTTGTTGTTTTACTCAGCTAGCAGGCAGGATTGCTGAAGCTATACTCCTGGTTGTGTGATATGCATTGCAGCTCTTTATACCTGGCCAGTTCTCTGCTTGGAGTGAATGCAAAAAGACAGGAAAACTGGAGCTGCCCTCTACCTTCTTTTTTTCTGCTTTTCCTTAGATGAGCTATTTGGAAGATGGTCTATAAGGGTTAGAACATACAACTTAGGGAGGGTCTTAGACTAATTTACTTTAATCCCCCACTTTTACTGAAAGAAACAACCCATGCTGAGTTTTGGGTGCCAATACTCTTGGCATGGTAGTGTTCTGCCTTTGTTCTCCAGCAAGGTTGACCACACTTTGGGATTTGTACATTGGAAGCCATGAGAACATCTCTTAGTGGCTTGTCTGTAATATGCCAACGTAATTTTCGAATGACAGAGGCAGATACACAGCCTTCTAGGGCAGTTGTGGCAAGTTAACTTTCCAAATATACCAAAACACACACACACACACACACACACACACACACACACACACACACACACACACACACACACACATTTCCTATCCCATGCTGACCTTGCCAAGATGAGCCTTTCAGAAGGGGAGTAAACACCTCTCCAGAACTGTCCCTCCTATGTGATACTGTCTGGGTTTGATGAGAAGTAATGAGGCAGCATTCTGAAGCCAAGCCCAGGGGCGGGGGAGAGTCATCTACAGGAGAAACTGGCCTGCAAAGGACTCTTGCTGCCTGCAGACCACCTTGGAAGGTCACAGCATAGTTCCAGTCTTGCCTATTATCTCTGCTGAAAAGTCAGAAAAGACAATGTGGATACCACCTGGTATCCTTTACTGTACCCCTAACCCCAACCAAACCCCACCCCTATGTCTTCTTTTACCCTTAGCCTTCCAAAATGGTGCAATGGACATCATAGAGCAGGGACAAGCCATCTGAGTTCCAGTAGATTTCTGGCTCCTTCCCCTATTCAGATTTAACACATATCCTTCCAGAAATATTTTGTCTACGTGTAAGTCTGTCTGTAAAAGAATGGTTGTTAAATTCCTAAGTTAAAAGTGGCTTGTTATGTGGCAATAGATAATTGTCTGTCTCAGGGTCTGCTGCTGTGATGAAACAGCATGACCAAAAATAAGTTGAGAAGAAAAGGGCTTATTCAGCTGACACTTCCACATTGCTGTTCATCACCAAAGGAAGTCATGACAGGAAAAACAGAGCAGGATCCTGGAGGTAGAAGCTAATGTAGAGGTCATAGAGAGGAGCTGCTTATTGGCTTGCTCCCCTTGGCTTGTTCAGCCAGCTTTCTTATAGAACCCAGGACCACCATCCCAGGGATGGCACAACTCACAATGGGCTGGGCCATCCCACATTGATCACTAATTGAGAAAATGCTTATAGGTGTATCTCATGGAGGCATTTACTCAACTGAGGCTCCTTCCTCTCTGATGACTCTAGCTTGTATCAACTTGACTTAAAACCAGCTAGTACACTATATAATAAATAATGTTTGTAATAAAAATAAAACTAAACATTATTTATTATTTATTTATGTATTAATTCTTTTAGACGGGGGTCTTATGTGAAGCCCTAGCAGAACATCAAACTCACAGAGATGCTCCTGCCTCTCCCTTCCCATTGCTGGTAGGTACTATCACATTTGGAAAATGATTAACTTTTAAATGGTTTTTCAAGACAGGCTTTCTCTGTGTAACAGTCTTGGCTGTCCTGGAACTCACTTTGTCGACCAGGCTGACCTCAACCTCACTGAGATCTGCTGGTCCCTGCCTCTCAAGTGCTGGGATTAAAGATGTGCACCACCACCTGGCAAATGATTAAACTTTATAGATAATAAAAAATGTAAAAGTAGATCAATATGAGGCTGTTTATGGTAATCCATACAATAAAATGGTTTGCAGCCCTTATAGGAGTGTGATAGATCTGTAGCTCTTCAGGGCAGATATTTACAGTTCTGAAATCACATACATACAAATAATGTGCAGATTGAGCAGATTGTATTTGTATATTTTGGAATAATAATGATAGAAAACGAACCCAGAAGCTATGAATCTGAGAGCAAGGAATGGGGTATATGGAGGGAGGAAAGGGAAAGAGGAAAATGATATTATAATTTAATTTCAAAAACAAAAATAGGTTTTGAAGAGGGTTTGATATTTAAGACACAGTGATAGACAGAAAAAGCTAGCTAGAAAGTGGCATGTGTCATATACTTGTGTTTATGTGGAGAAGGAGATTGAGTGTTCATGAGTGAGTATGTGTCTGTGTTTCTGCCTTGGGGAACATAGAGATGCAGAAGACATTTTTGAAAAGATACATAAGGAACTATGAGATTCTTAATTCTGAACCAGGAAGGACTACTGTAGGGAAATACTAAGTGTCAGGAGAAATTTATTTTCCAAACTACTCATTTTCTGCTGTTTGATTTTTCTTTTTAACCAGGAATATATACTGTTTTGACATTAATGCTTCCAAAATTTTAAGAGAATGAAAATTTCATGTATTACCTCCAAGGGAAAAACAATTACTTACTGAGGGTAGCAGCTAAAATTGTCTATTTTTTTAATTGTAACACAAAGACAGTAAAAACAATTTATATTTTTAATATTTGAGAAAACCTTTATTCTACTCACACAACTTCATTTTCTGTATAGTTCAGTCCTATATACTATGAAAAATAATACAGAATGTGATGTCATGTGAAGCAGATGACATTATTAGGACATTAATTGTAGTTTCTTTCTCTGTGCCTTGACCCTCAACCAAAGCAATATAAACAGCATGTTTAACCACGGGCAGAAATTAACTCAGTCACCCAAAGAGAGTAGTTAATTAGCAAGATGTGGTTTTAGGTTATTGAATGCACTCATTCTTTTCTAGCCGTGATGCTCATTGGGTCTTGCATACCAGTAAAACATAGACACCACAATTTCCCAAATTGTAGACATCCCTTGCAAGTAGCATCTACCACCGTGCTCTGCAGATAATGTCACAGTTCATTTAGGAAGAGATCTTAGGCCACAGATCTTGGGGAGATTCACAGCATTTGGTGGTGGGGTGCATTTGTGCCTCTTTGGTAACTTAATTTATATGGTGGGAGGGAGAGATGCAGAAGACATACTACATAGTTGGGGTGGACACATCTCTTGCATATGAGGAATGTCAGAGATGAATTTGGCCAGATCACATACTCTTGTGATTTTTTTTTTTTTTTTGATTTTTTGAGACAGGGTTTCTCTGTGTAGCTTTGGAGCCTGTCCTGGCACTCCCTCTTGAGACCAGGCTGGCTTCGAACTCACAGAGATCCGCCTGCCTCTGCCTCCCAAGTGCTGGGAATGACTTTAATGTTCTTTTGCCAATGCTTAGTCAGTATCAGCCTGGCACAGATAAGACTTTGTCCTCTTGGAAAGAATCTTCCTTTTGGAACCTAGAGTTTTGTTTTGTTTTTTGTTTTTTTTCCTGAAGTGCAATGGATCTGAACAACCATTTTTCAGTTCTGTTAAATAGTACCTTTGAGTATCCCTGCTTGTATATTTGAGTAGAAATAAAATTTGTTATGTTATGATTGCAATTATTACAGGCATGGTAAAAGCTACCGTTAAAATCTTGCACAAATCTAGACAGATTGCTCTGAATTTATATGTAATCAACAGTTTTCATCTCAATGGACCAAAACCCTGTTCTATTTTGTAACTTGCAGAACTCCTTTTAAGCCACAGTGAACTATAACCAAGGCAAATCTTTGCAGAATTCCCATTTCACATGTTTCCTCTTCAATTGTATTTTATTTTCCAAAATCTAGTCAAATAAAAAAGAACCAAGCAATTGTTCTCACCCCTGGTATTTGACTCCTTATATCATTTTCTTTATTTCTTTGACAAGATCTCTCCAAGGCAGCCACCATGTCAGAAAAAAACAGCAGACAACTGCCTGTCTTTTTTGACTTCTTGAAGATGTTCAGAATTGCTGACTCCCACCTTCTTCTGGCTGCATTCCTGATAGGGGAGGTGCCTGGCTCTATTCTCAGCTTTTCAGGAACCATCAGTACTACCCTATTTGTGAGTTCTTCGCCTTCCCCAGATCCACAAGGTAGACACATCCTCAGGACAGTCCAATGCACACAGATTTCTAACACACAATGCTATTCACTTCCTGGCCAGCGAATTTCTCCCAGATGGGTAACTGTGATTTTAATCTCTTTTTATAACTTTGGTTCTTTGATTATATAATTTTAAGATTCCTTCCAGGTCTCTAAGTCTACGATCCTATTATGTGTGGCTGCTCATTTGATAGTTCCTATGGGATCTTCTGCTATCAGTTCAAAGTCATCTTATCTAAGACCTAAGGTACTAGTTATCATCAGAGCAGATGAGGCAGTGTTGAGAGAACAGGCTGGGGAGCACAGTAGTTTGAGGATTCAGTATGGGCTGTCTAATTTATTAGGCCTGGGAACTTGAGGAATATACAAAGCCTCACTAGTTTGAAAGTTTACCATTTGCAAAATGAATTTTTCATCTTATAAGGATGTTATAAAAGTAAATAGAAAATGTAAGATTGACATCAAATGTTAAAAATTCAGCTGGGACCTCATAAATGCCAGCGCTGCCTTTTGCCTGTCCCTTTCTGATTTTCTTATCTATGCTTGTCATAAAGAATGACCTATGCTTCTGATACAGTATCTGGCCCCAAAGAAGTATTTAATCCCATTTCTCCTTTCACTTCATTTTAGAAAATGAACTTAAATTGCTTCTCATGTGTCAAAAATATTTAGGTAAGCTGATCTCCATTGCTACTCTCCACATCTTCCCTCAGGCCTGTGCACCAACTGCCATACCACTGCCAGTACAGGGTCTTCTAGGAGGTGGGGGTCTGCCTAAATAGCACTGGCTCAGCATTCCAGGAGTGCCACTTCTTCCCTGAACTCAGCCCTAGCCATCACAGCCAAAGATCATTTGTCTTTATTCCCAGGAACCCACTCCCTAGTACCCATTCCCTCGTCAGCCAAGTTGATGGGTATAAATATTGTGTATGGCTAACTTTCACTGCCCCCAACCTCTTCCTGCATTTCTCAGTCTGTCCCTTGGACTTACGAAAGAATCCCTCCACTTGGACACCTGTCATTGACCATTCAACAATTCAACCATCCAATTCCTTCTCGAATGCATCTATTTGCTGTTGTATGTGTGTCCATCTCATGTTTCACTCACATCACTTACGCTCGTTATAATATAATCATATATCCAATTTTCCATGTAGCTCCTAGCAAGCTGGTTCTATGTCTCTTGTCTATGAACACACTTTGGAACATTGAGAAAGTGCTGTATAAATTCCTCAAATGAGGAAGTGATGGGACAGGAGGGTCATTGAGGGATGCAGAGCAAGGGTGTGCTGGTAGCGTAGCGTCAAGTTTCCATAGCAACATGCAAATATCAAGTATCTGGCTTGTGGGATATCAAAACAGAACGAAGGACTGGAAAGCTAAAAGCACCTCCTGCCCCTTCCCCCCATTCTTTCAGGCCAACTTCTACAAGCTTCTTCCCTTCCATCCTCATTGGAATTTACATACTTCAAAAGACTGGATTTGGGTTTGGAGCACTTTTTGTTTTGACAGTACTTTGCTTTGTATTTATGAAAGTATTTACAAAGTTTGGCTTTGTTTCCTTTTGGGGGGGGGATGTTGTTTACTATTGATCAACTTGGTGGTTTAATTATATTTCCTGTCCTAGGAAATTCAGAACCCTATTTAGAGACAGAACAGGTCTTTGTTTTTCTTACTTCCTCTCTCTCTCCACACTGAGGCATAAATGGAATTGTCCCCAGCTCAAACATCAAGGGACTGTTGGTCCCAAAAGGAGGAAAATGTTGGGTTAAGTCTCCTTAGACCCCAACTGCAGGGCTAGAATCCAATGGCAGTGAAATGTACTAATTTATCTTATTTTACATAATTAGAGTTAGGGGCTATTGAACACAGAATGCAAATGTATGCTAAATATGCAAATCAGCCACATTTTCCAGATTTGGAGAAGGGGAAAACGTGGTAGCCTTATGTTAGATGATTCTCTCTTATCTGTGAACACAACTTTTTCAGCACGACAAATGCAGGCAACTGTGCTGCCACAGTTGGGGCTGCTAATTTGAAAATCCAGTTTAGGCTGATTTGAAAAGACAACAACAGTTTCCCAATCACTGGTGTATCCTTTATGATAAAAGCTGGTCCTGCCATTTCTTGCTTTCTGGAGACAGCTTTCTTTTCCTTTTTTTTTTTTGCTTTAATTTGGGATTTTGCCAATCTCTTTGTAAAAAGAGTGGGCCTAAATCTATAAAGTAAACTCTCATTAGGAGGACCCCTTGACTGACCATGGCTTCACAGAAACACCCTTGTCTGGACCTATGATCCCGGTGCAGCTGGCACATAGCCTCCAATGGCTACCTCCTTCACTATTCTGCCTTGCAAATGAATTGCCTCCCTGCTGGCTTCCTAAGCAACCTTACAGTGAAGCTCATGATAGTGAACAAGTGAGACAGAAGTACCAAGCCCAGCTGTGTTGCTCTCAGAGAATACCTTCACTATGGGCATTATCACTACAGAGCTCTAGCAGGCCAACCCAAGGTCCTGAGCCCACTGAAGGTTGGTTTCCTTTTCTATGAAGAGGGTCCTTTCTGCTCCTTCCCTTCCCACATTGTGGATTCTAACAAACATTTGATCCTAAGGCACCAGTTGAGCCTTTACCTCTGTAAACCTCCTCTGTGACACTCCTTCATTGATTGTCTATGTCTCCATGTTAGAAATGCTTCTGCAGGGCAAGAAGTCTCTTCTCACAGGTGTAAGTGGGTCAACTGTATTACTTCCCAATTCTTTATCCATACTATATGTACATGGTGGCATTACCCTGGTGACTCTAGATTAGAAAAAGGCAACTTGTGTGAACCACTTCCAAATTGTTTTACATAAATCTACATCATAGTCATAAGGTCAGGGCACAACAGGGATGCTTTTAGCACTGTCTTTCACTCCAGTCCCAAGTAGCAAGAGGCTGGGAATGCATGGCAATAGCAGAGAGTGGTGACTTCAGGTTAAAGCGGTATCAGACTCTGTTGCAGAGAGAGGGAAGGAAACAAGGAGACCCTGGGTGGGGATCAGTTTCCAATTACTCATTGGACTCAGTCAGGGAAATTATGGACAATTACTTGAAATTGGTATGCAGTGTTATTATAAGGAGTAGAATAATATGACCATTCTGCCAGTAATTTGGTTAGTAATTTGGTGGTAATCTCTAGTAATTACTGTAAATGCTAACCAGTTCATTTCCAAAATCACATTTCCTTTTGGGTGCTCACTTTATTTCCCACATTTTAATTGACTTTTTTTTTTTTGTAAAATGTGTTAACAGTATTTTACATTCCATGGTCTTACCTAAGGCTGAGATTTGCAAGAGACAAACCAGGGTTCTCAATTCTGTCTCCAACATCTATATTGTTGCTACTTGATTCAGATTAATCCCCACGTTTCTCCATTATTGTCACTGTCAACTATGATGTTTTCAGAATATCTCTGTGGTATTATAATAAAGGAAAATAAGACATCAACTTAATCAAAAGATATAGCCCACTGGGTTTGCAAGCCAGAAGAGATTTACAGGAGCTCACACATTACACTATAAGGGTTTCAACAACAGATTGCAGACTGCCAAAAGAGTCTTGTAAGGTTTCTGTGAGAGATGCATACAAACAGGCAACTTCCATGGTTCAGTTTTACTTTTTTGGTCATGTTACAAATTGATCAGACAGATGAAGGAGAGAGCTTCGATGGGACACAATGGAATGATCATGGAAGGATGCTGGGGAGGGGAGTATACTGCTTGTTCAGGTGATGGAGTGCAGCTGGATTACTACTGCAGACTGGGGGAAGGGTAGCTCTGCAGAGATGAAGCCTGATTGGATATCTCTAGTCTCAGTGATTCTGTGAAATAGGAATTGAAAGACCCCAATTCCTAACTCATCATAAGAAAGATTTGCTATCACAGGATAGTCTTTGCTTGGGTGTGTCTTTGTCCCATAGGGTCCCTGCATGAACTAGACCTTTGAATATATCCTCTTTTCATTTTATATATACTTAGAAGAAAACACTCTTCTGTATCTGGACTTGGCTTAGGCTTGATTCTTTTCTTTCTTTCTTTTTTTCTTTCTTTCTTTCTTTCTTCCTTTCTTTCTGAGAATAGCTGTTCCTTGGAGTTGCCTTAAAGTCCTCAGTATGGAAGGAAGGCTGTTGAGTTGCTCAGTATAACTTCACACTAGGGTTTGTTATTCTCACCCATCATTTTTTTCTTTTTTTAATCACAAATGTGTCACTCTAGAAGAAGTCCCCCTTTCCACTTTAATTCTCTCCCAAAATGTAATTTGGTTTATGGGCCGCTACTAATAACTTGTAAAAGCTGCCTTTGGCTTTAAATCATCCTTTCTGATAACACACCCTCTGACTTGGGCAGTGCACAGAAGCACTGAAATCTGTACAAGCCTTTAACTGGCTAAAGTCTGGAGTGCTCTGAGGTGGGCCAGATCAGCATGGTTAGCATCTCATGAACTCCACCATATCTGCCTCATTGTCCCTCTGCTTGTATGACTGGTTTCACATTTCCACATTTTATCAATAATGAATACACACACACATACACACACACACACACACACACACACACACACACACACACTGGGGGGGGTGGTAGATAGAGACAGAGAGATATAAAATATTGTTTTATATTGAAGCTGAATACCATGAATTTCTTATAACAGATGTTCCCTATGTATCCTTAGAATAAGATTAAAACACAGTGATTTTTATTCTGCATTGTTTTAGACTTTGGTTCCAAGGAGAAGAGCCTACTCACATTAATTTCATTTACACAGACTTTCTACCACTGAGTCATATGAAGTGGGTGTGTTGAATATGTTATACTGATAATCTGTATTCTGAAAGGATTCCAGGCTAGTTCATGGGCTGCCAGATCACCTGGGAGCCTTTGATGGGTTCCTATTTTCTCTGGATCTGCAAATGGAATGTAAAGGACTTACTGTTTAGATTCTTGTATCCTACTCCTGCTCCATGCTGTACTTGTCGCAGCATTGGTAGATGATGATTTCTCATTCCAGATCTGAAACTGGTGTTCAGCCATTTCTATGCCAGCTCTACTAGTCAGGGTTCTCTACAGAGAGAGCCCAGATGCCCTCTGTCCCCTCTTCCTCTTTCTTTCACTAGGAAGCTTGATCCAGTCATAGTCTGTACATTATCTGCCTGTGTTTTCCTATACAGAGACAGTTATTTCTCTATGTGTGTGTCTTTACATAAATGTGTGGGATTGGGTATGTCGTTCAGCAGCAGAGTGCTTGCCTAGTAATCACAAGACCCTAAGTTCAATCCTTAGTGTTCCCTAGTACCACAAAAATAGTAACAGTAAGAATATCTGTAAGATATGTACACACACACACACACACAGAGAGAGAGAGAGAGAGAGAGAGAGAGAGAGAGAGAGACTCTTTCTATACATACATAAAGAGAAAATATACCTATCATCTATCTATCTACCTATCATCTATCTATCCTCTTTTCTGATGTGTGTGTATGTGTGTGTGTGTGTGTGTGTGTGTGTGTGAGAGAGAGAGAGAGAGAGAGAGAGAGAGAGAGAGAGAGAGAGAGAGGTGTCATATGATTAAATAGTCTGGGGAATGCCTGCCCTTCACTTTGAGCAAGTTGGAGACCCTAGAGAGCTGCTGGCATAAGTATTATAGTAATTGCCATAGGATGATGTTTAACCAGATGTGTGGACATCGCATGGCACAATTAAATTGGCACTAAAAATTAAGCATCACACTGGCCATCTTGTGAGAATGACCTCTGGCCAACACACAGCATTCTGCTAAAATTGTCCAGAAGTTAATGTCATTATTCATATTTGTCAGAAGCAATAATGTGAGGAAACATAAAAGTTAGAACTGGAGGCTTCTAGTGAATCTCTTATGGGTACATGGATACACATTGTCACTACACATTTCTAGGTTTGGTATTCAATATTCTGGGAGAAAAATTGCTTTGATATGCCCCAAATTGAGGCTGGATAAGGAATAATGTGGAAAGCTTAGAGTATTTCTGAAGATCTTGGCAGATCTGCCCTGCCTATGCTGAAGAAGATGGGTCACATCCAACTTCTAGCCAGCTTCCTGCAGCACTGTGGTCTCCAGCAGGGTGGCACTTGAGACAGGAAGACAATCTCAGTGTCTCAGCTTTTAATGAACCACATAGTATCAATTAAGACACTGAGAACAAGTTCGTTAAGTAAGCAGACTAACTAATGCTTATGTTTTCTGCAAATAAAGAGGAAATCAGTGCAAAGACTGATGAACTCCTTAGGTTAACATTGGTTGCAGAGCTGGATGCTAGGGTATATGATATATGGTTAAGTTCAATTATTTGATACTAGAATTTGATTCTTTAAAATTTTAGGATCACCCATTTTCTTCCCATCAGTGACTGGCATCATTGTTGATGGTGAGTTTCAGATCTGAATGGTTCAAAATTTCTGGGTAGGTTGGGAAAGACGGAGCTCACATTTTGCACCTCTGTCTCTGAAGACTGTGGCTTTGTGGGATATAATTCAATGTTAAGTGGCTTCCGCTGCCTCTTGGGATGCTGAGAAGCAATTGAATCTATGACCACCCTCCTTTGAATGTGATCATCAGAACATTTGAGGCAAAGCTTTGGCTTTTCCTCTCCCACTAAAACAACCACTGCCCACCCTGAGACCTTATTTAATACCACTCCCTGGAGAAAAATTGAGCACTGTTTTGCTTTGTTTCCTCTGTCAGTCCGTATCTGTCCCTATCTGTCTTAAGAAGCAAAAACCACATCCCAGCAGGCCCTCCCTTCCTGAGGCACTTGTGCCTTGACTTTCCAGAAAGGAACAGACATACTTGTCCTTTCTTCTCCTTTTCAGTGCCCACATCCAGTTGTTGGTAAGGTAAGATGAAACTGGTGTACTTGCTCATTCCTGGCCTTTCCAAACATCCTACCGTCGGCACATTTATATTAGATATTGATTTCTGTTTAATAGAATAAGCCAGGAAAAATCACACTCTTTGTTGGCGTTCAAAGGATAAACCATAAAGCCATTAGGAAGAACTGTAAGTGTAAGGATGATTAATGGGACTGGAGCTGCCGTCTACTGACTATTTCCAGATAATGTCTTTGAGAGATTCCATTGCTTTTGGCTGCAGCTCAGAGCTATTTATTTGCAAGGTGAGATCCTGAGTAATGATGTTTCCCATGTAGCCTGACTGACAGTGTTAAAGAGACAGAATGTGATGGCCCTGACCTGGGACCTTAAAGGGTTTATATGAGAAGTTGCTAGCAGATGCCAGAGGATGTTCTTTGAAAGTCAAGATGTCTGCTATCAACATGTCCCACTTCCCATGATTCCATTGCTAAGACTGAAGACTTCCAGGACGAGTGATGGCTAAGAATGCTCCATTCCCAACTTCAGTGAAACCAGTGTGATTTTTTTTCTTTCTTGCATTAGTCTTAGTTTGGTGAGATGTTTACCATGACCTGCAGGAGCCCAAGTTTGAATGTTTGTTCCTGAGTCCTACAGTCATCTGATAATTGAGGCAGTAATATAGTGAGTATGTCACTGTGTTTCTTGGCTCTTGTTAGTGTGGTATAGCTCTTCCAGTAAAGCAACAACAAGGATCTGCCCTGTCCTAGCAAATGATGATAACATGCAGGACAGTTTCTATGATAGAAAAGGTTCTCAATAAAGATCCATTAGACAAATAAACAAATAGATGATGGTTATAGGTATGTGAACATGTAGGAGCTGATATTGAGGGTGTGTTAGGGTTTCTATTGCTATGAAGAGACACCATGATCATGTCAAATTTTATAAAGGAAAACATTTAATTGGGGCTGGCTTGCAGACTAGAGGTTTACTCCATTGCTATCATGGCAGGACACGGTTGTGTGCAGGGTACGCAGGAGAACATGGTGTTGGACAGGTAACTGAGATTTCCTTATCTGGTTTTGCAGGCAAGAGGAAGACACAGTGATCCATTAGACCTGTCTTGAACTTGTGAAACCTCAGAGCTCTCCCCTCCCCACATTTCCTCCAACAAAGGCATACCTACTCCAACAGGGCCACACATCCTAATACTGCCACTCCCTCTGATCCTATGGGGGCTATTTTCTTTCAAGACACATGTTAATGTTAATATTGAACTTACAATCTTTAAATCAATGACCACTTTACAACATTAATATGTGCAGAAGAAGAAACTAAGGCTCAGATGTGTCTTGACCAAGGTGACAAATGTGGTTTTCTTGCAGGACTATTTACTTTTCAGTTTAGCAAAGAGAACAGTGATTCATGAACATTTCCCACCTTCATGTGGTATGAGTAGGCTGAATTGTCTCTTTTCTATAATGCAAATAATAATTCATTCTTGTAAAAAAAATGAAAGTTTTTTTCTGAGTTTCAAAATGCCTCTCTCCTTGTCTGTCTCTGGGTTTACTCAAATATAGGATTTGGCCTGCTTAAAAGTTTGTGCTGATTATATTCTAGACAATCCTAAAACTCCATTAGGATCTAAGACTACTTAAATATTTACTTGGGCTGGTATTTACCTTAAATCCTTTCTAGCCATGGTGAGAAAGGTGGTCGAGCCGATGCTGATTATATGGGCCTTATCATGTGTTGAGTTGTACCGCTGTTTCTCAACCTTTGTTTGCACTTTGTGCCACTGCCTAAATGAACATCTTTGATTCCCACTTTACCCCAGACTTTGCAGAGCACTGTGAACACCAGGCTCCCACCTGAAAACAGACTGCCTAGGCAGGTCCTTCCATTAATTTACCTCAAGGCTTCATTCAAGAGATTTCTTTCAGTGCCCTGCTGCCTAACATGACCCATCTCTTAGTGTTCTACCTGTCTATTCCCATCAGCAGTAACAACTTCCATTCCTCCTGAGACTCAGAGTGTAAAATTGGAAGGGACTCTTTCATTAGCACAATCTGGCCGTCTTTTTATGACCATTCCTGAAGAGTTTGAGGCCAAAGTGCACCGTTGAGGAAAGAATAAGAATGGAAAAAGAGGAGAGAAAGAAAGAAAAATTGTTCTTTAATTTCTTCTTTGGATCATTTTAATGATTATTTTCTTTCAACACGGCTGCAGGTTTCTCTGTGGTAATCAGCAATGTCATTTTGACAGCCAGGACCCGGATAGATTTTCTATCAAGGGACTGAGGCTCTGATAGTTTATCATGGAAAATAATAATGATGATAATAGTAATGGCGAGAATACCCACCTCAATGTGATTGACAAAATGTCAAGGGGAAAAAAGAAGGGCTTAATTGATTGCAGTCATTAAATATAGATAGAATCTCAGTAGGGAGTCTGTACCCTGAAAGGACACACCCCTCTGATAATGGAGAATAGTGGGGAACTTAACCCTGGGCAGCTGTGGAAGCAGCAGCTAATCTGGTGTGACAGGGTCATTAGTTATTTCTTCAGCTACCGATTTTCAAAACACCACAGGGCCAGGGAAGTGAGGTGAATTTGTTCTATCTGGCAGCCTTTTGTATTTTTAAGCAGATATACAAACTAAGTTATAGATGTGTGGATCGCCTCTTAATCCCTCTAAGACTTTCCTTTTCCTTTCTTGGTTTTGTCTGGTGTAGTCCCTTTGTGTTGATTTCCACATTCCTTTCTTACCCTTCAACAGCTTCATTAGCCTTCCCTCTCTGTAACCGTGCACCTCAGTCTCAGGTTGGTCTTTGACTTGCCTTCTTCGTTCAGCATGTGAGAGCTCCTTCCCCCACATATTGTCTTCATTCATTTTACTCTCCTCTGTGTGCTCCCCCTTTTCCTTTAGTCTAAACCTTGTTAGGAAATATTTCTCTCCCTTCTCTATTGTGGCACCCCTCTACCACCCACTGTTCACAAGGATGCTGCTATGCCCTGCATGGTGATTTTCTCCCCAGGTAATAAAGAGGCACTATGTGATCCATTCCACTGTCTTCCTTCAAGGGTGTAGTGCAGAGCAAAAAGCACTGGGGACAAATGGGTAAGGATGCCTGCAGGGAATCTTGTGTTTGGAAAGAAACCTGAAAGATTTTCATGAAGGAAAGCTTATCATTAACTTGGTTCTAGACACATCTTCAAGAAGTATCAGAATCCACTAGCATACTTGACTCATTTTGAAACCTTGATGAAAGAACCTGAACTAGAATTACACAGTATTTTAAGTAGAATTTTAATGTTAACTAGAGTTAGCTCAACTTGCCAAATGTCCATGGGAATCTGCAGATGGGCTTTTGACTACTGAAAGAGAAGGCTAGCTTCTTTCTTGCCTAGGTAAGACTCAGCTTGGAGATGAGCCTCAAAGTCACAAGACAGCATAGCCATAGAAGGCTGTATAGCTAGAGGGCTGTTGACTTGGCCTTCCTCACTGCATGGGTTGTTTGGTAGTATAGCTGGCACAGTTTAATTTCCTTAAAGGCATCCTGTGTATGTTTATTGTCTCTGTTCTGTCAGTCACAGAATGTACTGTATTTCAGAAGCTTTTAAAAATTATTTTTTTCAGAGTTATTTATTTTATGTGTGAGTGTTTTGACTGCATGTCTGTTTGAACATTGTGCACTGCTTAACGCTTGCAAAGGCCCAATGAGTGCATTGGATCTTCTGGAAATAGAGTTATAGATGGTTCTGAGCCACTAAGTCATGGGTGCTGGGAGTTGAACCTTGGTCCTGGGCAAGAGCAGTGCTTTTACCCACTGAGCCATTTCTCCCATCCCAGCTTTCAGAATTCTTACTGAAACACCACACCTTTCACACTAATATGTAGCCAGTGATACTGAGGCTACAGCAGGAGCAAGATGATACAACAAAGGGAAGAATTGAGGCATGTATGTGCATTCCCGAGTGGCTAATGTGGTTGTACACACAAACTCAGAAAGTTGTCACTTTTTTGTGGTGAGAATATGTTGCAACCATTCTCAGTCATTTTCAAGAAAATGATGCATCATTATTAATCATAATCATAAGCTGTACAATAGAGCTCTTGCCTTTATTCTTCCAATGACAAATTTTAACCAATATTTCCCCCAACCATCCACATTCTTCCAGACCCTAGACATCACTACTCAATTCCTTAAGATCACTGTTTTAGATTCCATGGATGAATGAGACCACACATGACTTTCTTTATCATAACATCCTCATCAAATGTATCTATTTTGTTCTGAATAGTAGATATTACTCCTTAGAATGGATCAGGAGCCACAGTGTGTAATTACTACCTTTCTTTATTTTCTATGGATGGCCACTTAGACTTAGTTTACATCTTGGCTGTTGTAGATAGGTCTGCTTTTTACATAGGAGATAGCTATCTATTTAATATATTGATTTTATTTCCTTTGGAAATATATGCAGGAGTAGGATTGCCTAGTCATATGGCAATCATATATTTAATTTTTGAAGTGTTCCATACCATTCTCCATAACAATTATACTAATTTGACTTTCTAGCAACAATACATAAAGATTCTCGTTTTCCACATTTTGCGAAACTCTTGCTTCCTTTTTGTCTTTTTGATAGTATCCTTTCTGACATAAACAAACAATGATTTTATTGCTGTTAAGTAATGTGGCAGTATTGAGGCCCAACTCAGATTTACTGGAGAGAACATACTTAGGAATCAAACATGTGTCCTCATTTGTCCTCTTTCTTGAAGTAAGTTGCTTGAATTCTCTTGGTATCAGATTTCTTATCTTTAAAATGGAATTAACATCTATTACATGTAGATTCTGACATGTGTCATGTGATAAGAGAAGATGACATGGAGCAGAGGAGCAGACGTGTCTGCGCTTACACGAGAAAGACTGTGTACATTGCTACTTGTCTTAATCTCTATAAACTGCTCTAGCAATGATCATTTCTGCACTGTTGTAAATATATATATATATATATGGTTTTTACCAAACATATATCATTGTTTTTTTTCACACTTTGTAAATGAACATAAGAAACAAGATAGGTACATCTGTGCTCAATCCTGTTGGTCTAGCCTGATATATTTTTAAACCTCAATACATCAAGTTCCCATCTGTACTGAAACCTGCTTTGTGCAGAGGATGCCTGGGTCGGTGAGAAATGAACAGTTCTGGCCTTTATGAATTTAGTAGATGGGTAGAGAGATGACTCAGTGGGTCACACAATTTCTAATCAAGCATGAGAACCAAAGTTCAGGTAACCATATACGGATGCCAGGTGGACACAATGGCCCACCTGTAATCCCAGTGCATTCCAGGTGAAGACAAGAAAACTCTGGAGCAAACTGGCTAGTGTAGGTGCTAAACTGGTGAACTCAAGGTTCAGTGAAAGAACTTGCTTCAATATATAAGGTACAGCATTGTCAAGGAAGACATCCCAAGGGGAGGGAGAGGGAACTGGGATTGACATGTAAAATAATCTTGTTTCTAATTTAAATAAAAAATGGAGAGAAAGAAAAAAATGGTCTCCTTTAATGAAACACAACATAAAATAAAACCTTACCCTGGACTTCACACTTCTCTAAGAACATTCTGTCATTCTAAGTCAGACACAATGTAGGGAGGAAGTCAAATTTACTCCAATTGTATAGGTGTGTCTACTTATCTAAAATTATATGATGCTTCTACAACCTACATTGTTTGGTGTTTGCTATCCTAATCAACTGTAAGTTCACATAGATACCTTATTACTGAAGCTTATGCTTTCCATGACCCCAAGCATACACAAAATCCCTTATTTATTATTATTTTAGATCACAGCATCCGGGGAAAATAACACAATGCACTCATCAATTTTATGGGCTAAAATGCCATTTTTTCTCCTCCTCCTTTTCTTGACCTCATTTCTCAGTTGTGAGGCATTAAAGAAAAAAGTGCTTGATGTCCGTTTCCCCATTTGTGCAAGTGATAAATACAACCACCTCCCCCTTTCACAGAGCAGGAGGGATGCTTCCTAATTTACCCCTAGCAAAGTGTTTTACATGCTCAGAGTACCTTCTGTTAGGAGCATCAAGACCCTGCTGTCTTTATTATTAGTAAAGAAGAGCAGCCTGAGCCAGAAGCACCAAAAGTCCCCATCCCCTTCTCTTTAGGCACATTGGGTACTCTTCTCTGGCACTTTTTTCACCCTGTTGGTCAATTATTTATTAATTAACCTATATAGAACCATAATTCTAGACTTTCCAGTTGCATCCTATTTAAAGAACTCCAACTGTCTCCTTTGTACTGTTAAATCAAGTGTCCTTACACAGAGGCGAAGTATTGTGGGGACCACTCTGCTTATCAAGGGAATGGGCAGAGGGACCAGAACAACAGAGAGTTAGTGACAAGAACTAACTCTGCTTTCCAGAGCCAGGAATACTCAGTTTCTACTAGGAACCTCTCATCTCAGGGGTGGGTGGTGGTGGGAGTCTCCCACACTCCCTCCTGAATCCAAACTACAATTCGAATTATACTAGAATGCCAGCATGCTTCATGCCCAGCCATTTCCATAAAGAAATCATTTAAATTTGTCTCACAGTCTACTTCTCCTGAAGCTTTGCCTGCAAAGGGTTTAACTTTTATATCGTCTTCCACAGCCCCCAAACAAAACAAGCATTTTATTTCATCCTCCATGAAAGTAACTTCTATTTATCTTGGTGAGGTTCCCGTTCTCACTAATCTACAGTCACCAGTCAGATCGTCTTTGTTCTCAGTGCTGTCTGGCTATTGAATCTTGGTGTCTGAGACTCCGAGTCTGTGACAGAGGAAGCATCTTGTCATTTTAATGAATTGAGTTCTCTTCCAGCACTGCTCTTCTCCAGAACAGTCCATTTCCATAGCCATCAACATGTCAGATGGAAAATAAGCCAGGTTGCAGAGTGGCACTGTGCTTGTGCAACTGTGTATACGTGCAGAACAACTCAGATTATTGCTGAATCCAGTAGCTGTGAAGACCCAGTTATATCATTTGTTCCCTGTCACTTAGGGAGATAACCCCCTGCTTAATCCAAAACCATTGACAATTACAACAGGGCCTTTAAAGAATGAATGCCCTCAGCAAGTGGAAATGGAGATGTGTCATTTTGTGTGAGGGAAGTCCTCTATTTGAGCTTATTTGTCATCTTTAGAAGTTGATCATCGAATCCATTGGGCAGAGCATAACATAGCAGGAAGGACAAGAGGATTGAAAACAGAGACACAGATTCAGGTTCAGAACTCTGTGGCCCAAAGACAAGCAGTTAAAAATCTCCAAACCTTTTTTTCTGCACTCATCTCTTTAGTAAGAGTAATGAAGTTTACTGACTCCTGGGACCTCAGCATTCGAGCTAGAGCTTCTAAACGAACATTATAGAGTCCTTTGTAGGTTCCAAAATGATATGCAAATAGTCCTCATTATTAACATAGTTAGTCAAAACGAACCTCAAACACAAAGGAGAACATGCAAAGCATCCAAAACACAACACAGGGCACAAAGGATTCACCTTGCACAATTGTGGCCTCCTGGGACAACTTCAGAGGGAGAGTCAAACAAAACTTAGTGAGCAGAGCACTAAGACTAGCAAATGACCATCAGGGACTTTAGGTGTAACACGTAGAAGAGGCATCTCTGACTAAGACGGTATTTCTTGGATAGATAGCAAAGGTGTCTCACAGCTTCACAGGGACAAGCAGGCAGGTGATTCAGGCATGAACTGTATTGTGTTCCTTTGGCTTTGCAGAATCTCTAGCTTCATGTGGAATTCACATGGACAAATGACTTAACCTTCCCCTGCCTCAGTTTCCTCATGAATAAAACAATTTATGTCCTTTCAGACCTTGAGCACCTAATGTAAGAGGCAAAACTGACCGTGCAGATACAGAAACACTCCCGGTAATTTATGACCTCATTAAGGTGGATTCCTACTTTTTTAATGGTATACCCTTTTTTAGGCTGCTTTTCTTTCCTGAGAATAGAGAGAAGGGTGGATGAGGCTGAACTGAAAGCGCTCCAAGGAGATAGTATTCTAAGAGTAATAGAAGGAAGTAAAATCTGAAAAACACGTCAGCTGACCATCAGGAATAAACAGATTCCTGGCAATAGCCATGATTAGATCACAAAATTGCTTTTCGCAGGAAGTGCTGGAAACATTTACTGCTGGACTGGGTGAAGTATTTTCAGGGACCAGGTGACCTGCCATTTCCTCCCAATTTATCTATCAGGGTTTAGTTTGTTTGTCTGTTTTTGTATTTCATACTAAAAATGAAGCTACTGAGCTCTTATGGCCCCTGTGTGGGTTTTGGGGTGCATCATTATTTGGGCATGCTGTGGTGTTCTGTTATGGTTATCATCCATTCTGCCTTGGTCTTTGGGACTCACATTTTACTGCTGGCTCCGAGTCTCCACGGTGCACCATCAGCACCTACTTGGCATTAAATGCTTCAGGTAGTGTCTCTACTCTTTAAACAAGGAACTGAATGTTGGCAGCTTCAGATGGACCATGAAAATGGTCTGCTGTTTAAATGCTAATGTTGAGGGCTAAAGTGATGATACCTGGTCAGGAATTGTGTTTTCTGTGCTGGCTTGAGCTTACCATTCAGTTCTTCCTACTTGTTCAATTGTAGTAAACATTTTTCATGGGCCTTTTAAAGTGTTTGCAAAAATACCTCCTAAGCAAAAACAGAAAAATACATTTTCCTTTTGGTGCCGTTTGCAACAACTATACCTTTTGAACTGAAAAATGCTTATGGAAGGATGATGAACAAATTGTATTTAACGGTTATTTATGTAGTCTTCATTTGTCAGTAAATCTAGTCTTTGAAGAGAAAAAGCTGTATATAAGTGCATGTATGTATGTATCTGCCTGTGGCAACAGGCTCTATAGCAAACACGCTTTTGAATAAAGGCCCACTTATATGATGATTCCATAGGAAGATAGTGGAGCTGAAATACTGCCCTTGTGTCGTGATACCTTTGCCATCTCAGGGACATGCAACACATTTGTCATGTGCTTGTGATGATGTTAGTGCAAACAAACACACTGCACTGCCAGCCCTATGACACTGTGGCACACACAAGTGTAGTACAAAAGGTGTAGGGATACTGATAGCCCATTACATTGCTGTATTTTTCTATACTGTATAGCGATGTGCTATAGTACAGCAACCTAAGCCTTTATCACTGCTTTATAGTGTACTTATATTTATGAAAGACATTAACTACAAGTCATTGTGTTGCTTCCCACTGGCAGCTGCTGCACATGTCTCATGCTTATTGTGTCTTTTGATGGGATCAAGGGGCTATGTCAATTGATTCATCTCCATCAGTGAGGTTTGTGCAAGTGCACTTTGCGATGCTCACACGATCCTGAGTTCCTCAAGATGTACCGCAGTCATTAAGCAGCGCACACACACACACACGTGTGTGTGCAGTGCTGTGTACTTGAGTGAGTGCATGCAGGTGGTGGCAAATGTGTTTGTGTTTTTTCTTTTTTCTTTTTTGAGGCAAGTCTCTGCAATATCTCAACACTACATTTAGACGTGTATCTTTAACTTACCCACAGGCTCCCAAAATACTCTTATTTTGAAAAAACATAGTAATGCCTGAACTAGTCACTCAAAACCCAGATTTCTGACTCAGGGAACAAAGGTGTGTGACCAAACTAGGGCTGACATGTCAGCCCTGTTTACTTCCTATCTTCTCCTTGCCCATACCTCAGAAATCAAACCCTTTGTCATCCATTCTGTGATATCTGCCTCTCAACATAGTGTCTGGCATGTACATGGTAGATGGACCCTTAAAACAATAGGTTCTGAGTTTTCTCATTATGTTCTTTCTAGGAAAGAATCTCAAAAATGTCCATATTAGCATTACTGGTACCATTGGCTACCCACATGCTAGGCAAAGGCTCTATGGTTGAGCCCCTTCAATAGCTCTAATCATATATTTGTTTTTAGCTTTTGTCTGTATGTTTGTTCAAAACAGGGTCTCATTCAACCCAAGTTAACTTTGAACTCTCTTGGAACTAAGGATGACTTTGAACTTCTGGTCTTCCTACCTACCTGATGTTGAGATTACAGGCATAGGCTACCATGCCAGGTTTTACCTAAAAATATCTTTTGAGAGCTGAGGTCATAATTAAATGAGAACCTTAGCTTATAACTATAGGTCTGATCTCACTCTTTGATCTCCTGTTTAACCTGAAGCACATTTCCTTCCTAGCCTGTTTCATGGTTGTAATTTCATTCAGATTCCCCGAATTCCCATTTGCATGGCCTGTTAGATCAGTAACAAGTGGTTGATGGTAAAAATTTTCAGAGCTGGTCTTTACACACTTAATGCAGCTAATATGCCTTTATTCACATGATCCAGAACACCAGCATAGTCCCTCATACAGAATCACAGATATTTACTATGTTTTGGAGACGAAGAACACAAGGCTCAGAGATGTTAAGTGATTTGGCTGCAGTTGTATAACAAGTCTTTTTCTCTGTGTCCTACCTGCCAGCTCCTAAATAACCATACAGAAGCTTCCTATTAATTATGAAAGCCAGCCAATAGCTTAGGCTTGTTTCTAACTAGCTCTTATAACTTAAAAGCCATATTTTTAATGATCTGGTTTTTTTTTTACCATGTGGCTTTTAACTCTATCCATATTGTGTATTCTACTCATTCCACATCTGGCTGGCTTCTCCCTGAGTCTCTGCCCTTTTTCCTAGCATCCTCTCTGCCCCCCCCCCCCAAATCTACCTAGCTATTGGCCATTCAGCTTTTTATTAAATCAACCTGAGTGACAAATCTTCATAGTGTACAAAAAAGATTATTCCACAACACAGTTTCAAAGGGAGCTAATGACTGCGTCATTTCCATCTAAACCTAGCTCTGTTCTGTGATTCCACCACTACTACTGTGGGGCACTGTCTGACTCTGTTGTCTCTGACATGCTTTACAGTCTTTCTCCCTGGGTTGTCAACCAATTGGTGTCAAGCTGGCAGAGTGCTCATTGTTTCTTGTCTCCTGCATCTTGTGCTGTTCCAGCTTACAAAATTCCCCACCTCCAAAACCCTGAAGCCGTGGTCAATCAACCAATTTAAAAGTGCTACAGAATACTACCATGTGTCAAGTTCTTGCTTCATTTGTCATGAATACAGAGCAGGTGCTATCAACCTCTGTGATGCTTAGGAGACTGAAACCCAAAAGCCTTACAGACCTGGTAGTTCTGAATAGAGGGGAGAAGTAGAACAGGGAAGATGGAATGGGAAAAGGCCACAGAAAGGTCTGGACTGTGGAGGCAGGGCACTCACCAGGGAGATGGATCAGAGTTAGAACAGAGACTGGTGATGGGAGAACTGTACATGCAGGGTGTGTAAACAGAAGTAGTGGAGCATGAGATGGGCATGAGGAGGGCTTGAGGGCCTTGAGGGGTATCTTGAAACACAAGGGGAATATCATGCACACACGGTAGGGAGATGGTGGCACATGGAAGAGACACAATAGCACGTGACATAGACTTGAAGAGGGCTTGATACAGCATAAAGGGAACAGAAGAGGACCCTAAAGAAACACAAGACAGATGGAGTGGACAACAGTCCTTGCCTCTTCTTTGGGCATAAATACAGAATGAAGTCAGTGGGACAGGCCTTCCTCAACACAAATGTGGTAATGCAAAGATAGACGGTCCTTAAAATGTGGAAGCAGCTCAAACCTATCCATTCAGCTCTTACTTAGTACAAAGCTTCAGGACATAGTGAAGTCTCCCTTTATTGGAACTACCTTGATGTGCCACATACTCACCAGCAATCACCAAAACCACCCCAGGACAGTAGAACATCTGTTGCAGAGTAAGTCTGGAACCATTCTTCTGGGTGCCTCACCTTATTAAACACATCAGCAGCCAGCATCCTCTATGACTATTGTCTGCCACCAGCTAACCAGAAGTACAAAGCAACAACCCCATTTTGTGTTCTCAGGTCATGACAGAGGAACACGGTAAAGACAGCCCCTGTATTGTACTTTACAACCTAAAACCCTGAGCCCATCTCTCATGCAAGTGTGTGACACAATCTTTCATGTCAACACATTCAATTGTAATTTTATCTTGACTAGGGACCACTGTACCAGGAAATATGTGAGCCTATCACAGGATATTCTCCACCCTTAACACCCTGTTTTCAGATGACTGTTTATTTGACATTTCCCTCTTTGTCTATTAGTTCACTGGGCTGTGTTGATGGCCACTTATCACAGGCCAGATTGAGCTGAGTGCATTTGGGATGCTCTGTGGCCAATAATGGTCCATGCATAAAACCGTATGCACTAAGGGTCTGACACACAGGGCAACAAGCCTGTGGAGCAGGAGTTGATACAGCCTGACCTCAGCTGAACAACAGTAGTGTATATATTGTACTCGTGGAGCCATCTTAAAAGTCCTCAAGGAACACCTTCCACAAAGCAATATTTTCTTACCCTCAAAGACCGATCTCAGTGTAACCATGCAAGATAAGGTTTTGCATAAAGGGTGGCTTTGTGATTTATAATCTTCTTTCATGAAAGAATAGCCCGGAAACTTCAGGTCACACTTGTGTCTGAGGATTTGAAATATTTTAATCCAAAAAGAAAAGCTTTAAGAAAGAGTTTAGCTGTCAGGAGCTCTTTTTCTGTAACACTTGGGGATGAGGCAAAGGAAAGCTCTCGAAGTCAGTAGCTAGGCCTGACTCAAATCTTATTAACTTGCTTTGAAGTTCTGGTATTGCTACATCCAAAAAAGTCGCCTCAGTCCACTGTCTTTGCTAGCTGTCACTGTCCTGCCAGGATACTTGCGTACATATCCAGGAATCAGCCCTGAAGTTGGTACTTGTTTATTTTGGGATTTATCCAGACTAGCATTTTGACCTGTGAGAGGCCATTGTGCTTCTCTTTCTTTTGGGTATAAATGAAAAAGTTATATTTTAAATTTTCTTTATTGCTTTTCTTCCCAAGTAATCCAGATAGGTTGTGATATTTAAAATTAAAGTTATACTAGAAAAAGATGATGGGCTCAGATTATCCAAGCCCTAGGTTCTCCCTGGGGTGCAAATATAAACAAAGAGCTTGCAGGGATAAGGGACAAATTCAAGCTATGTTTTCAAAAGGTACTGAATATTGAAAGTAACATTACATAGTGCATATATCTCTATAGTGTGTGGTTTTGAAGCGACTGTGCTTCTTGCCAGATATGTCAACCAATGTAATTCTGGTTTGTTTTCTAACTTTGCCTTTATCATGGGAATCATACTTCTTAGCTGCAAAGCTGATAAACCTACAAGCTAGAAATGATTGATAACTCATGTGAAGAATGTATTCAGATTAATATCACATGAAGAAATCATTTAAAGAGGAAAATGCTGAACAATGGTCAGCATCCAGTAGGAGCCCAGCAGTACTCCAGTATTTACTTCTAAACACCCATGATCCATTGTGGTTGATAATTATTAACTTCCGGGCTGGAGAGATGGCTCAGCGGTTAAGAACACAAGGTTGGTCTTCCAGAGGACCTGTGCTCAATTCCCAGTACCCACATGGCAGCTCACCATATTATATAATTGCAATTCCTACAGATAATTATTAACTGGAAGATTCTGGACATAAACAATTTTTAAGTTTTTACTTGCATGGCATTTTTGAATAGTTGGAACTATGTCACACTGCCCTCCTCCATCCTGTCTGGGGACCCGGCTCATCCCTTCATCCAATGTAACCAGCACTATCTATCCCTTAGTCATTAGCTAGCTGTCTTGGCACTTTGTATGTTCAAGTAATCATTATTTTGCTTATTAATAGCACCACAGTGGTGGTGTGAGCAATTCAGACACGCCAGACAAGTGCTTCCTTGAAATGAAAAGGTGGAAGCTCTTGACATACTGAGAACAGAATAAAAATCATATGCTGAGGCTGCAAGATCAACAGTGAGCAGAAACTGTCTAGGAAATTTTGAAATAAAATTGTGCTAACTTTTCTGTGTCTTGTCAAAACACAGAAGATAGGGCCACAGGTCATGTTCGGGGTTGAGTCCCAAGTGCTCCCTCAAACAGCTAACTTCATCCCACTACACGACAAGTACAGTACAATAAGATTTTAAGAGAGAAAGGTCAATTGAGAATTGCCGAATAACTTTCATTCCAGCATATTTCCATAGCAGTTCTACCTCACCCCCGGTTATTGATATTAGTCTCTTACTGTGCCTGATTTATAAACTGTATCATGGGTTTGCATATATAGGAAACCACAATATTTGTTGGGTTCATGCTGTCTTTACTGTCAATCTTATTTAAGACAACTACTGGGAAATAATAAATCCATTTCCAAGCTAATTTAGCTAGCTTAAGAGAAGGATAGCATAAAAATGACACATGAAAAAAAAAAGAAAAAATGACACATGAAGATACACACTAATATTAGTATTTATTGTTGAGTATGTATATATTTTTGTTTATATTTATGTGCTTATGAACATAGTTATTTGGAATATTTAATGCCACATTAGCACACAGGAGTTATCCTTCTATTTTCAGTCAAGTATCTTGAGATTTAGATGTAACTCACCTGATGTCCCTTACATAGTAAATGAAGCCCAGATTTGAAATCTTGGCTTTCCACCAAAGGGGTCATGTTTTTACATGATATTTCATTTTTTAAAAGCAGGGACCATTAGATAAAAATCAACCCAAGAACCTGGTGTTTACAGACTCTTAAATTTTACTTAAATTCGGGAAGTTATTTTGAACTTTCATTTCCTTATTTTTTGAAAAGGCAAATAAAGATGTTGACCTTGGAGAACTATTGTCAGCCTTAAATGAGATCCAGCTGATGAAACTGTCCACATATGTGCCTGCAGATTGTTGGCTTGCACAAAAGATTACCTTGTATTGTATATTAGTTGTACTTTATCTATTTGGACTTGGGATTTTTTTTTGTCTTGTTAGAAATAGAAAATTGTGTTTCCCAACTCAAAGAAGCAAGAGGATACTTCTGAATATTTTTGGTGATGTGAAAACAGTTTCTGTCACATTGAAGCGATGACCTTTCTTTCTTTCTTTCTTTCTTTCTTTCTTTCTTTCTTTCTTTCTTCTTTTTTCCCTTGGGACAGTGCTAGTTAGCTACTAAGTATATTACATAAACCCCTATCATTAAACATCCCCAAGATTTCAAACTGCTCTTCTGTTTGAATTAACTCTGGGAAACTAAAAATAGCCCCTGACTTTGCCTCTCTTCCTGTCTTCATCCCCACAGCTTGAACCAGCTTTCCTCAAGGGCTTTGGAGAGAAAGTTCTCTTCCTGTCACTCTCACCTTGAAGGTGGGCACAATGGATTGCAATGGCTCTTGCCATGCATCATATGTCCATAGAGGCCTTCAGGGGACAGGTCTGTTACATTACCGGTCTACAAGGGCAGGTAACTTAATAAGGTTATCATATTTTCCCTCTATTCAGTGACTTAAGAATACCATTCTAAAACAAATTCAGTCAAATGCTGTTCTACTTAAAAATCAGTTCCAGAGTGAGACAGGCAGGAGGTGAATCAGAGGATATTTAGTGTAACTCAGGTTGTAAATGGAAAACTGGCCTTTCAGGTCTCTGTTCTGTATTTGTTTCAGGACTATGGGGAATCTTGTGACTGTCCACAAGATACTACGGGCTCTGAAAAAATGACAATTTCAATATAGACAATCTTAACGAGGCATCTTGACTTCCAATATACTCAGCTTTTCAAGAAATATTTACTTACATAATTGTGTCTTGACTCCTCTAAATTGCTTCCATATGCTAAACTCAGCCGTTCCTACAGTTGATTAATTAACCTTTTGGGGGATCTTATGAAGTGCTGTCTGTGGCTAACTGCCTAGTTGCAGCGAGGCATGGATTTTTGTGCAGCAGTGTTTGTGCATATAATTATGTCAGTGTTTTCTTTCATTCTTCCTCCTCCTTCTTTTTAATGAATGAGAAGCATAAAATGGAAAAGTACTAGTGTTATGGAACTACCCGTTAGTATTCACTTACAGCTGAGCCCAGAGTCTCCTGAGAAAATGATGTGAATGAATAGGTAGGCTCAAAACAGTGAACTTTGACATGTATCAGCAAGAGACATGGGACACAATGAATAGGAACAGCATATAAGGTTAAACATTGCCTCTGAAATGCAAAGTGTAATGAAAATGTGTTGCTGCCCTTGGACATTGGAAGGACACTTACCAGAAGGGTGTGTAGACTAATCATGGAGTTACAGGAGGGCTGGATCCTGGCTCATTCTGGATGGCAACTCTTCTGCAGGGTTCCAGATATTATTCTGGAAGCTATCTCGATACAGGTGGTGTCTCTCATCTCTGAAATGCAAACAGGTTTCCTCATTACTAGAGAAAGCACCACAGGGTATCAAGTCTAATCTACACAGCTGCATATGTTCTGGGAACCAGTCAGCTTAGAGACTGATTTCCTTCTGCTCTGTCCAGGCAATTGAAATAATGGGAAGGTTATTCTTCCACAAAGCCACCTGCATTTAAAGACTGGTGACATAATATTTTCCCTTCCTGTCTATTTAAACTTGTTACTTGGAGTCCCCAGTGTGCAGATTCAAAGCCAGGTACCTTGATTGAGTTTTGTCCATGTTCCTCTTCTGCCTGCTGTCTGTCATGCCCAAACAAGGCAGCTTCTTTCCTTTGTCATCATCATCATCATCATCACCATCGTCATCATGACTGTTATTTGAAGGTGACAATTCTAACTGCTTAATTTCATTTTTTTCTATTGCTGTCCTGAATAAATTCTGAAATGAAACGAAGAAAGTCAGTGTTTGGGTTTCAAAGAGAAATGCAATCCATCAAAGGGAAAGTAAAACATAAGCATTTGACTTTGTGTAACTATCAATTTAAATTAATCAAATTTGAACAAGTACCCATGTTTCTGAAAACTTAGAATTCTCTTCTGACCTCTAATTCCATGCATAGGAATAATTCTACATGGAACCATTTGTGCTTCTGCACTACATTAGCATGGTCACAGACACTTGTTTAAGTTCATGAAATACTCATAAAGATCAGTTATGTTTATTAGCTTAGCAATAATTTACAGTGATAGAGTTTTGTGTCTAACAACACTTATTCTTCATAGATTTATTCCATAGTATGATTAGTTTCCTAACTCTGGTATTGTTTGTGATACTGAAGGACACTGAAGATGTTGACAGATCACGTCTTAGATCTGAATTTCTAAGAACAGAGCCGATGTTCTGTGCCTAATCAAGGCCCTACAATGTGTTTTATCTACACTACCCAGAGCCTCAAATGTTTTGGTTATGGGGGGATTTATAACTTCTCCACTGGGAGTAGTCATACCACCCTTAGGTTTTTCCCATTTGAATTTAGCTGGTTGACTGCCAGGGAAACCTGCTAAGTGGTTTCCCTGCTAAGTTTGAGGAAGTGGCTGAAAGTTGAATTGATTGTCATTGGTTGGTGTTTTCCTCAATCATTCTTATGCAGTGATGTTTTTATAGTAACCCTAAATGGGAAGATTTGGTGAACTTCCAGGGAATGAACATCTCTCATGCTAGAAGGGTGGTGCTCCTTTACTCCATGAGCACGACACTCAGGAATGGGGACCA
Organism: Cricetulus griseus; assembly: GCF_003668045.3. Classification (NCBI taxonomy): domain Eukaryota; kingdom Metazoa; phylum Chordata; class Mammalia; order Rodentia; family Cricetidae; genus Cricetulus; species Cricetulus griseus. The sequence continues at coordinate 140,943,033 of NC_048597.1, forward strand.
TTGTGAACCTCAGTTTCTACATTTTCTTACCCAGTTATATCCTTTGAAATATCCGGGATGACAACACAGCCTCATTTCTCCAGCATCTATGAGCCATCCTAACAAATGATCAAACTTGAGTATGGGGTCATGGGGACACTTGATGGATAGCTGGTTAGCCAAACTCAACAGTCTTGAATTTGGTACCTTGTGGGATTCAGTCTTTATCCTGTGCAACTTGATGCTGGCTTCATAGGGATAATGTCAGAACTGAGTTAGATTGTAGGTCACCCAGTTGCTGTCTGCTGGAGTAGTGCTTGGCACTTGTGGAGAAAAAACAAATAAACAAACAAACAAACAAACACAAAACAACCTGTCAACCCTTGCGGGAAAATGAGGCCCAAACAGATAAAGAAGCAAAGACAACTTATTTGACCTTGACTTGTGTTAGAAGTCAGGGAAACTTGACCTGAGTTGCAATTCATGCAAACTGAACAGACACTCTGGGATCATGCAGAGTTTGAAGAAGTTTAAAAGACCAAACTGTAGGGCTGAGAATGGTATCAGTCAGTTATTTGTTAAGAATTTAGATTGCTGCAGGAAGGCTGACACTATTTGTTAAGAATTTTTATTGCTGCAGTGAGGGTGGCAATCTTGTAGGAAGGATTCAGGGGTTGTAGAGATAGCTCAGGAGTTATCGTCACTTACTGCTCTTGAAGAGGACCTTTATTCAGTTCTTAGCACCCATGTCAGGTGACTCAGAGATGCCTATAACTCCAGCTCAGGGGAACCTTCAAGAACCCTGTACACACAGACACAGGCATAAGAATAGTTCAAAATGAAAAGAATGTTTTTAAAGAAAGTATTTTGGTAATTGAAACCCTACATATTAAAACAGTTCCAGAAATGGAGGGGAGAAACATAAGAGCAAAGAAATTCCCAGGGAAAGGGAGAGTTAAGGGTGAGATACTCCTGCGTTTCATTCTCTAACTTTCCAATGTCCCACTGTAATGAAAGCCATAGCTCGTGGCATAAAGTGTAGTCCTGGTGGAGTTTCACTACATGCTGAGGAAAAGGTACACAGCTACATAGGGTCAGAAGGTCTTTGAGAAAAAAACTAAACTCTAATTGTCCATGTGTTCCCTGCCTCATATTCTTAAGGCATCTCAATGTTCCTTCCCCATCCTTCCATCTTCATTTCCTCCCCAAGTCACTACACATTTGGTTACCTGAAGTACAGAAGGAAGAAAATTTGAAACAGCTTTTTCCGGTTGTTTCTATCTCACACAGGCAGGGGGAAGGATCTGAGTACTGAAACACACTATAGCATGAATGAGCCCTTCAAAGACTTCAGTAAATGAAAGGAGTCACTCACAAAGAAAACACACTTGACAGTTCCATTTGTGTGAACTGTCCAAAGAAGGTTAGTGACGGCCTAGAGATGCTGACAAGAGCAGAGAGTCAGTGTGCACAAGGGTTAGATTCTTTGTCATAAGAAAGTGGTGGCAGTTCCACAATCATCTCAATATACATTAAACCATGTAGACTGTACACTGAAATTGGTGAATTTTGCGTTGGGGAAATTCTTTTCCAATATTCATCTACTGGTTCATTTTGCACTTTGAATGATACTTTACCATGCCCAATTTTGTAAATTCATGTACCAGTCATCCATAAAACATTCACAGGGCTATGCAGTTATCCTAAATATCACTATATTTCATTATGAAATATAATAAAATTTATTGCTATGACTACCAACCTCACTTTGAAAAGTCTTTGAATATCGGAAAACTGTCAAGCTCATAATGACAAATATAAGTTTTCAAAACTTTTGTTCTTGCTATGAAAGCTCGGATTCCATCACTGTCAATAAATACTACCTGTTGTTTTCTTTGAAATGACACTTCATTCATTTTTGAGAAAATGTCTGCAAGATACCAATTCCACATAACCGTGGTTTGTAGTTCATTCAAGGAAAAACAGTGTTTTATGAAAAATGTAGAAACTTCTGTTCCCAATTCAACTAATCACACATTAGCTTTTCTCTTGCTGAGAAATTAAAAGCCAGAATGTAAATATTTTCAGGTTTAGGGGTCCATTAAAATTGATGTTTGTTCTTTAACAATTCTATAAAAATATAAGAATCAAGAAAACAAATCAGACCACCCAAAACTACCTCAATTCAGGGTCATATAAAAACAACTGGCTTTTAGGTGTGCACTCTAGCGATTTTGTGGACAATTTATATTCTTCTTTTAGAGTTGTGAATTAATTCCCTGTGAGATGACAATCAGGTACAGGAGAGAAATATTCTCAAACTGTGTCTTGCACTAGTAGACTATCAGTTGCTATGGGCGACAAGGCTGGGGAAATATCTGTGGAAAAGACTTGTTGGAGGCTCTTGACCATACCTGCCAGTACCCATTTCGGATCATCTGGCATCCCTCAATACACATAAGTGATATACGTGTTCTTCTTTTTGTTTCACATACAATAGGAAGATGTGTAATCAAGCCTAGACATGCTAAATATCATCCACTTGTACTTCATTAAGGATGAATGAAAAGTAGAGCTTCTTTTTCTTTTTTATTGGTAAGGCAAGTGTGGTGATGTGATATACAGTCACTACTCACACAATTTAATGCTATTTCTATTGATGCTCAAGTGTCATGAATTTTACTACCAGCTCTTTGGTGCTTTGGGTGCTAATGTTAACACAGTTTGAAGGGGGAACAATGTCTTAGAATGATTCTAAGGACAGGGTCTCATAAGCCTTTCTAAAAAGGCATAGGCCCACACTGCTTTGCAGTTTATCCTTTGAAAACTTTTGTTTTAGGGGAGGCAATAATCTTTCTACTCTTTTAGCTTTTCCAGCTTTAGCTGACATAGATTAACAAGAAAAAAGCATAAACATTTCATAGTTTCTATGTACAGTAGGAACCTTCTTTAATACATGCTCAAAGAACAAAAGAGTTGGCTGTGTCTAAGTGTTTTTACAATAGGTTTAGAAAGAAAGGCAATTTAGGAGAACAAATTCATATGTAAAGAAGAATAAACATGGAGAGGCAGTTTAACAAGAGCTGTTTGTGTAGAAGCCTCTAGGGGAAAAAGCCTGTTTGCTGATGATAAGAAAGACTTTTAGCCCTGGCAAAAGGTAGGCATCTTTCTCTCTAGGACTTGATGTTCCTGTTAATAGGAAGAAGAGGGGAGGTCATAGTGGCCATGCAATAGCTGCTCTTTAAGTGCTTTTAGCTCAAAATCATCATTGCATCAAAGTGTCATATTTTGAGGTGACAGATCCTGAACTCACTCAATTGTCTACACACTTTTGCTCATCCCTCTTTCCCTTCAGGAGTCTCTCAGCACAAAGGAGATTTATAGCCAGCATGCAGCTGGCTGTAATTCAGAGGGGACCTAATTGAGTGTGGTGGGGCAAAAGACATTCTACTTTTTAAATCTCACTTTTGATCAGTAAAATGGGAAAATAGGAGTACTCGCCCAGGATTTGAAGACAACAGGAGGTTTAAGGTAAATTTCTTAGCATAGTCCTCAGAATAGTAACACGATGGGAATTTATATTCTTTTTGTGTGTGTATGAATTAATTCTCCTTGAGCTATTAATTAGATGCAGGGAAGAATTACTCTTGAAGTAACTTTTGCATTGGTAACATTTCAGGTATTGTGGGAAACAAGGCAGGGTACAGACCTACTGAAGGCCCTTGACCTATGCGGGACCCTCTGGCAGAGCCTCTTCAAGTGACAGCACCAGGTCCCTGCTGACCTGAAAAGCTTTGTCTTCTCTTAGCTCTCCACTCTTTGACAAGTAGATAGGATTGCAAAGAAAATTAATCATGTTGAAATGAAATTGTAAAAATATTTTTTAAATGCGATATGCTTTGTGATTTATGCGTTAAATTAAATCTGACAGTGAGTCTAACAACTAATAAGTTTGAAGCAAGATATTTCAAGATATGGGCAATAAGTACGGCCTGAATTCTGCTGTGATTTTTCTGAGTAAGAAGGTCAGAGGTACCACGGATCCCTTGTAATCAGTTCTCAGTAGTCATCAATAAGGGATTACTATATTTCAATTAGAGGTAATGGAAACTAAAATGTAATTTTCTTCTCCCGTTAAAGTGGTCAGAACTCCCTGAATTCTAGTTACAGGCCCCAAGGAAGTGACTACGGCCCCATGTTTATAACTTTGTGCATGAAAAGATGTAGGGGGCATGTCAGTTGTCTATGATTGGGAGGAGAAGCAACTATCCAAAATTGCTGTTTTTATCTGGGTTATGCTTCTGGGATGCATGATTATTTGCTGAGTAACTGGTAGCTTTCCATCTAAATGTAGACTAAGTTGAGAGAGGTTTAGGAGGTAGGAAAGCTGCAATGAGCTTAATTACAAATTACAAAGTTGCACATCCAACCTTTTTCTGACTGTTCAAACAATAACCTCTCACTTTGAGTAGTTTCTGCTCCAACCATGTATTGGATCAAATAAACTGTACACATGAACGATTTTAAATCTGAACTGAAATTTAAACACACACACATACACACACACACACACACACACACACACACACACACACACACACACACTCACATTTCCCATGGTGAAGAATCATAAGATAAACAAATAGTTTAACTTCCAGCATCTTTTCTGACCCTAATTGATTCTTCTTACCCAACTGTGCATTTTAACATGTTTCAAGTTGGAGAAATCTTATAGCACTAATTGGATGCTGCAACTGTTTATGAGCCCCTTAATGGCCAGAGAGGGATTGATCTAATGTCTCAGCATGGCTGGGGAGCACGCTGAGTGGCACCTGATTGGTGCACAGGGATGAGTGGGACCACCAAGAGCAGCAGAGCTTATTTTATTCACATGAGACATGAATTCTGCCTGATGGAGGGGGAGTTTTCCTCTGAGCACATCGGACTCCGCCTGGGAAGAAGGACAGTACTTTAGAGGATTATTTATCCAAGGAAGGCTAAAGATGATATTTAATATGGAACCCACATTGTCCAGTTTGAACTTCCTAGATGGGCTGGAAAGGCTGTTTCACCTCAGACCCATGTTACTGAGAAAACCAGTTAGGGAAATTTCAGACTTTCATAGGTTCAAAGTGTTGGGAAGGGAAACAGTATCATTTGCTCAAAGGAAAACAGCAAACAACTACTAAGATCTCTGACTTGGAGATTTGTCTGTACCATGGCCATGTACAAACAAGGATGGATTCTGTCTCCCCACCAGGATGGACCTCACATTCGGCTGCTTATCCTTGTGCTATCATCAACGGACCTGATGTGGACAACCTGCCTTAGCTGCTGGTCCAGATCCTATCTGCTCCTTTTGTCTTGGATCTGTGCTTTGAAATCATTGGTCTCTCTTGAAGATCATATTCTTCATATTCTTCTAGAGGTGTGTATGGTTTCTACTTGGCTCCATGAAGGGGTCTGCTCAGCATCTTTCTTCCATCCTGGCCTTCTCAGTTCCTCACTTCACCTCAATTGGCATATTATATCATTCTGTGCTTATTTTGTTATGATTAACCACCAGCTTTTAGATTTATGTCCTCTAGGCAACAGCTCTGCCTGGTGTCTCATCAGTGCCAAAAATGCCCATCTGTGACCACTTGTGCTTATTCTTAGCATAAGATACAAATCTTAATAGAGTCAGAGATTTCCGGCAGACACCTTGGAAAGAGGCATGCAGGAAGTAGGTGCTCAACACCCTGTACAGAACAAATGAGTCCATAAAATAGACACATCTTCAGATGACAGTGCTACATCACTGGACGTCTGAACCTTAAAATCTTCATTCTCCCACCACCCAATCAAACAGTCCCACATTGTTATTCAACCTCTAACATTCATTTTCTAGTCTGTAAAACAGGAATGATTGCACTACATGCCTTGACATTAAGAAGGCATGATCCTGTAAATGCAAGAACAGTACACACTAACACTGGATGAACTATATTTTATTAGAATAGAGCCAAAGGGTAAGAGAATGCATCCTGCTTCTTTTGTTATTTTCTCTCCACAATTCCCTAGAGCACATCAGCTATCCAAAGCTGTGACTGCCTGTGATATCAGGACAAGGACATGTCCACTGTTTTGCCAAGTGATAGGTTCACCTTCCACTTGAAGATTTTGTAAAGTTTGTTCCTTGTCACAATCTAATCTAATCTTCATAATCACTCCATGAAAAAGGAAGAAGCCATAGACCTGTAACACTACCTACTGAGAAAACTGAGCAGGGGGATCATAGGGTCAGGTCGTACCTGGCTACACAGTGTGTTAAGGCCAGCCTTGGAAACTTAAAGAGACCAGGTCTTATTGTAAGAGCCAAAAGAAGGCTGGCAGTAAGGGGTTCAATAGAGGGTTTGTTCAACTGAGACCCTGCATTCACTCCCCAGTACTAAAAGTGGAAAAAAGACTTCATGGTGTGTCATCCTCTGAAGGCTACATACAAACCTTTTGCACTTTGTGGCTCTGCTATATCAGTAGCAGAAATTATAGGTAGGAATGGGGACACTTTCAGTTCTCGTAGGTCTCCCTGGAAATGTTAACATCATAGCCAACATATGGGTGCCAGAGTTGGGGAAAATATCAAGTCTTCCATAAAGATACCCAAAGTGGAGAAGCCCAGTCTAGGTCCCTTGGGACAACTTCAGATATAACTTTGCTATTTTCCAAGATCAGTAGAAACAGTGTGAATAAAGGACATGCTTTGAGGAAAACCATCCATCATTTTTCTAGACCCGTAAAGGCTGTATTCACATTGGGGAGGATATTCCTTAAAGGTGACATCATACCTGTAAAATCGCAGTTTAATTTATTACAGAAATGAAGTCAGGCTCTCAGAGGGCACCTGAAATCTTGAAAAACATGAGCTCAGATGGGAAAATTTATACACTTTATTACTTACAAAATGAGTAACAACATAATTCCTGGATCCCACAGACCCTAGCCCTCAGAGCTGAATGTTTTGCCATTTATTTTTTAACACAATAGGTGTCTGACACTACCCACTGTGCTACCCAAGCAGCAGCCTATACATTCTCTATGATGAGCGGTGTTGGGATGGGGCGCTTCCCCACTCCTTTTCACCCTAGCTTGACTAGAGTGGAGCCTTCTGACTGATTAGGAAACTGGCAGCTGAAGCATCTGGTGCTTATGTACAAAACAAACATAAATAAGAAATCATGTACAGATGTGGCTCTAACAAATCCCCAGCAACAAGAAAAGAAGCAGCACCAACAAATGAAAGGAAAAAAATCAATACTAAATGGGGAAGAAAGAAAGAAACAGAATCCTCCAAAGACTATTCTTCACAACTTTAATTTCAGGCTCAAATGCCTGACCAAAAGGCAGCATTTTTAGTGATGTCTGAGATGCCTGAAAGAGAACAAGAAACCCGAGGCAAGGACCCAATTATGACTCTGCCTTTGCTCTTCCTACTCTATCAGGGAGTCAGGGGAGATGCTTATCCAGAATAGTGTATGCATAGGAAGAAAAGATACCTATTGAAAACCACTGGCACCAATATTTATAATCTAAGGTTGATAGGGCTCTTGGAATTATATTAGGTCCTTCTTCAGAAATGAGGCCTCGCTCCAATATTTTTTGTTGGTACTGAGTGTAAAACCCAGGGTCTTGGGGCTATTAGGCATGTGCTGTGCCACCAAGGTACACCGCTGGTCTTCCTGTGTATCCCTGGATGGCCACAAATGTGAGATCCTCCTACTTCCCTTTCCACAATGCTGAGATTCCAGGTGGGCACCACCATGTCGAGCTTAGTTCTGTGAGCTATAGAAATGTTAAACCAAGTCTTGCTCAACAGACATTTGGACAGAGAGGAAACTACAGTTCTTAGAGTCGTGTTATACACATGCATCTGCCCAAACAAAAGACATATTCTGGGGTCAGTCAGGGATCTATGGGCTAGAAGGTATTTTCACTGTTCTAAGCCATGCTCAACCTTCAGGCACTATGTCTGCTTTCCCTTGGATTCAGAGAGACCCAGAGGTATAACACAGCTCTCCAACTGAGTCCTACTGTCTGGTCCACTGGAAAGGAAAACTGCTGTGTCTTCCTTTGCCCTAGAAGCATTTCTATATTCCATCGTCTGGTGATTGATCACCATGACAAAACTCTCATATGATAATGAGAGAAACTACTGTTTGTCTGAAGAGAGGGACCAGGGTTCAGGGAATGAAAGCTGGGTGCTCTACTTTCCTAAGAACTTGGGCATTCACAAAGATTCAGGGTGGCACATTCTCTGTCACAGGACTTTAACAAAACAGAGAGGAATGACAGAGTTTAACAAAATGGGGAGAGATAATGGTGTTAGGAACCTGGCTCCCCAAGTCCCATTTGCACTGTACCTGGATCCTAAGTTCTTAACAGGCATTACTGCCCAGAGAGGGAACAGTGGCCAGAGCCTGGGTCGACTATAAAACACTGAGATCTTAAGTCTCTCTTTCTTCTGCTGTGAATGTGGTCAAATTCAAAGTTACTTCTTCAGGCCTTCTTTTATAACCATTTCTGGGATTTTAAAACTTTCATTTTTCTTTCTAACGTTTATTAGCCAACATGCATTTATAAGGGAGAAATAAAAAAGTATTTTGCCAAGCCAGGCTAAAATATTTATTTTCTAAATGCTTTTGACTGCATTTTCTGTATCTGGACTTAGTTGCCTCATAAGTTTACAAGACTGTATTAACATCAGTATCACTAGGCTGTGGTGGAAACTTCCAAGGAGGTGTGTGTGTGTGTGTGTGTGTGTGTGTGTGTGTGTGTGTGTGTGCCGCCTGTGCGCTGATGTTGTTAGCACCATGGCTGCTGGTTTGCTCTATGTGGCCATACGTCAGTCAACCAAGACATCAAGCCTGGCCTGACCAGTTTCCTGAGACAACCTCTAGGACTCCCCCTGTTCTTGGAAGGAAGACTCCATATGGGAAGAGCTTGGAAAGAAGCTTAGAATATGTGTCTATTCCAGTGTTATAATCCTCATGGGAATGTGTTCTGCCCTTCCTTAATTAACTTTTAATTTCCATGACACTAATAAGTGTTTAATTTTTCTGAGACAATGCTCTCAGCTTGCAAAAGCAGCACAAAGGAAGGTGAAAGGCAAGTATCCATGTTGGATCTAGGTATGTTGTCTGGGCCCCGATGCTCAGTGTGCCATCCTCATGGAACACAGAGAAGGTGAAGTAAATGAACTTGAATAACTAGTAAGTAGTCTAGGAGAAAAATAGATAGAAGAAAGGGCATGAGAGTAAGGGAAAGATGAAGATGGGGGAGAGAAAAGAGAAGAAAAGGTCTGGCAGACAGAGACAGAGAAAGGGCGTTTTCAGTGTGTCCACTAGGGACACAATAAAAGACAGAGAGACCTCTATGGAAATGTATAAGACATTTTCAGGATGACTTGTTGGATGTAAATGGTTAGGGATCTGGGAGTGAGCACAGGGCGAAAAAGGAAATCAGGGCCTCACAAGGGTGTTTGAGTTTGAAACATGGTCCTTTGCTCCCTATTTTTTTCTTTGCAACTATCACTCCCTAAACTGTTGTGAGGGAGGATTTGCCTTGGTTACTGATGAATAACAGAGATGGTCCAAAGACAAGATAGATGGCAATGAAAGACCATTCATGTGCAGAAATTTCAGCGGTCCCTTTATTAGCAGGAAAAACTCACAGATATATTCAGCATAAATATGAGGCCCTGAGGGCTCAAAAGAAATGACAAGGACTCATTTCATATAAGGACGGTAAAACAAAGCCATGGCTGCCTACACTGCAGTTTCTCAGCAGAGGTCTCCCTGGATCTTCTCCGTCAGGCTTGGTCCTTTGCCACTGAAAAAAGGAGTGGGAGGGATGTGTCTGTGTGAGCACAGGTTTGTTTATTATTTGGGCATTTGTCTTTGGTTTCTTTCCTTAATCAGAGTATCTTTAAAAGTTTCATATTTAACACCTTACTTCCATTTCTTAATATGTGTAGCTGGAACCAGCTGTGAAACTCCACTTGTGACTAATTTCAGAGTGTAATTTGGGGGAAGGACCCCTGGTTACATACCGTGGTTGGCCAAACCTGACTCAAAGACAAGATTAGGTCTTTTGCATGGTCAGAAGATTGCTGCAAATATAGACATTCTCAATGTTACTTTGTCATTAGGGTGGACAGAGTTTAGCATTTGCAACAAAAAATACATCCTACAAAGCTTTAAATATTTTTCTGACAGGCCCATTACAAAAAAAAAAAAAAAAAAAAAAAAAGATTGGCAACCTGTACTCTAGTTTCTCACTTGAATCAATTACCAATTACTGAAATCCCCACATTGCTCGTGCATCTTGTCTGATTCACAATATATTTATACAGAGATCTTCCTAAATCTTTTGTTAGTTTATACCCTACTACGTATCCCAGTGGTGGCCAAAGGCCCACCATCTTCTTGCCTCCCTCAAATGCTGGAATTACAGGTGTATGCCACCACAGTAGCTTTGAGATCTTCCTACAGATTTGTTCTGATTTCAGCTCTCTTCCTCTCACTCTTTCCCTATTTAAAATCCAGCTTCTTGCGTGACATCCAAGATAAGAAGATGCCTGTGGCTGCTTACCAGTCCACTTCTCACAAAGGACTGAGCTTCCTTCCCTTCCTTGTGAACATTTTACAGCTACAGATTCCCTTTTTGAATCTGCATTTTCTTGGGGTGTGATTGCTTCCTTCTGTACCATTCTCCCTTTCAGACCAAGCCCAGGAGCAACTCCAGCAAGAAAGACCCCTACTTCTTTCTTCTCCCTTCTAGAGCAGTCTGTGAACACCTCCAGGATAGAGTTTGTGCCTTTGACATTCAGCGACAATTTGTTAGCTTGTTCTTGCTTTTTAACCATCACATAAGAAGTGTCCTAAGTTGCCTTCTCCCATATTTCACTACTTGAGTTTCTGTCAGTACTTTAAATAAAATGACCAATGACAGCACTCTCCACCAAGCTAGTTATATGTCTGAGAGACCCCTTCTGATTAGCTTGGACACATGTTAGGCTGACTGCACAATGAGGCCGATCTTTATATAATTGGGTAGCCTTCCTTAAGGCTCCTCTAGGTACCCTCACCTTAAATCATCACATAAATTCAACAAAGCATCCTCCATGGGTATGTCCAGGTACAGTACCATCTACAGCAATGCCTCTGTCCTGGCTATATGTAGTAGATTTTCCTGAGACATATGGATAAGGCCCTATTACACCAATAACTATGGCTGACTATTCACAAAGAGTGAAGTATTCTTGGTCCTTATTTGTTCTTTAATAAACCTCAATTAGTATGTGTCTAGTAGAAATAGAAATAATAGAATTAATGCCCACCAACTGGTTTCTTTTTTGACTTTTTTATTTGAATTAGAAACAAGATTGAATTACATGACAATCCCAGTTCCCTTCTCCCTCCCTTCCTCCCCTACCAACCCCTCAACTAAAACCCTACCTATCACATTCTCCAGGGGACAAAGTTTGTCTCTTTTAGGGTCCTCCTTGATTTTAGATAAATTGTTGTACACTGCTTTGAGGCAAGTAGGTTTCTCTCTACTTAACTGAGACTGGTCTTGAACTTGCAATTTTTCATGCCTCAGCCACACAGTGCTGCAATCATAGGCATATGTCACCAGCCCAGCTGTGATTAGCTACTATAAACAACAATGACGGCCACCTAAGTGAGAGTGGTTGGAAATCCCACCAGCCTGGGAGCCAGTGTCTTATTCTGATGTCTGGCCTTTGGGAAGAGAAATTTTGGTTTCATGTGGTCCACTTTGATAAGGGAACCATGAAAGAGGAGTGTGGATGTCAAACAAGTGATTATTCCTACTGTAACGTAAGAGGAAAGTCTAAGATGGATAGGGCTCAGATTTAGCATATCCCCAGTTCCATAGGAAGTGCTAGTGAAGTATCTCTAGAGAACCTTTGCCTGTGACCAGGCTTGACAAGAACCTGTGTGTCAACATAGTGGGAGATATTTCTCCTATTTGTATAGCTGAGACTGAGAGGGACCTTCTCACAAGCAGACATTAAATCACTGAATTGTCCAACACTCGGTTCTAAGTCTTTCTTAAATTATGTTGCCATCCAAGTGTTTCCCTGTAGGGCAGAGGACACTGTTTTAAACCCATGTTAAGTAGCAGCAGAAGGATTCAGTCCACCTCTTTGATCTTTGAACCAAGTTCACTCAGCTCTTGGACCACTGTGATGTTCTGGGCAGAAGAAAACTGGCCAGAGCTGCTGAACAGTGAGGAGACTGGTTCCTGCCAATACACACCAGCAAGATCCTCAGAAACCTCTAGGAAGAGTTAATGAATAATACATCCCAGGGAAGCCCTGGGTGGTACATGTGGGTAAGCCAGGGCTCCTCACAGGTCTGTAGGTGCCTCCCCAGAAGTGCTGCAGATGGATTTTTAAGGGGGAGTGGAGACTGAATGTGTGAATGAACAGCAAATCAGTGGTTGCCAATTCTTGTAATTTTTCTACATATTTTCATGGCTTTTGAAGACTGCCTTCTAAAACATTTTCCTTATGATATACTTTGAAAGGAATTCTCTTGAAATAGAGCACTGACAGGTTGGTTTGGGTCTGGTGATGATATCTTGTGTGGTAAAAACTTTTATACAAAACGGACTAATTATACACTTAGTTAATGTGTACATACCTCTTCATCTCTATGCCTCTTGCATGTTTTAGGATTATTCCTTCTCCAATGTACTTCATCCCTTGTGCCAGCTTGGGGTTGGGAGGAGGGTTGAAGATTTTCAGGAAACAGAATCAAGAAAAGCTCTCATTTTCATGTATTTAATAACAATGTAATTTTGATATATTTTACATGTAATTTATTCACTTGGAGTGTAAACCCATTTTGGTTTATAGAAGATTTTCAGGAGGAGTATTCTCATTTTAAATGCTCATACATCAGAAGCCCCAGACAGTCCTTAGTTGTGGGAGCTTGGATTTGCACTCTTGCGACATCCATGGAATTACTCCTTTTGGTTTCTTCTTTGTGGAAAGAAAAGATTAGTTGTAACACTTGAGGAGGGCCAAGAACTCAGTGTTAGCTAAGACAATGCCAGAGGTATGCATCACCACACACACACACACACACAGAGAGAGAGAGAGAATGAGAGAGAGAGAGAGAGAGAGAGAGAGAGAGAGAGAGAGAGAGAGAGAGAGAGAGAGAGAGCACTCCAACACAGCATGTTTATTTGCTTATTAATTGCTATTTGGCTAAATCTTCTTGAGTACTTATTTGGGCCAGGAACTTTATAAGCATTTCTTCCCTCCACTTTGGAACAGCTTTATGGAATAGTACTATTTCCCCCTGTTTTGATGACTTAGCCTATGACTTGATCTGTGTTGGTGCCTCATGGGGTCCAACCATTCTGGGGGTACTCCCTTACCTCACTAATATGATGAGTTTTTTCTGTCTCAGCTCTTCCTTAAGAAGTGGTCCAGCTCATATCACAGTTCTGTTTCCTACTGCCCTTTAAAAATAAATTCTTAAGAATAACCAGAAGGAGATAGAACTACAAAACTATACACAACCATATACAACTTACTGCTTGTTCACACATGTTGGTGTTTTAAGCTTGGGCCACCATGAGATAACTTTATTCCCACCTTTCTTACAAGGTCTAAGACCTTAACTTCTTGCTCCAGATGCTGCCACCATCAGTATGGGAGGCTGGATTCACATCCATCCCATTTAACTATTCACCACTATTCCATTCCAAAGGGCTTTCCACACACTAATAATGCCTGAAATCCTGCTGTAGTACCAACATAATGGGAATGAGCTCAGAAGACCCATGGGGATCTGAAAGCCTAGAAAAACTTGTCTCCCCTCCAGCCTCCGAAGTGCAGCTGCTTCTGAGCTCTAGTTGGCTGTTGCCACTTGGGAACACAGACACAAGGCTGCCAGTCCTGTCTCCCCTGAATATTTCAGTGAAGCAAGAAATCTGCATATTTAAGTAAGATGTCCTGATCTTTAAATGTCATTTACTACTTGACATATCTGCAGAGTACCCCCAGGAGGCCAATACAGCACACATGCAAGCTGTGGCTGTCTCAGGCCATTTGGTCACAAGTCCTCCAGCAGAAACCAACACTTCTGGCTTCCTACCCCTTCTCCCCTAGGCATTCTGAGTCCAGGTCCCTTTCGTCCTCCATGCCCAGTCTTTCCTTTTCAACTAGCCATTTTCTTTGGAAACACCCCCCTCCCTTTCCCCAGAGACTTTCCTCTCTCTGCGATGTGTCCTCTAGCCAACCCAAGATGCTCTATAATGAGATCATGCCATCAACAACCATTAACAAAGCAAAAGGAAGTGGTAGGACTAGAAAGTCTCTGTCCACAAGCAAGAATGCCCCCACTCAGGCATTCCATGTCGGGAAATAGAATTGGAAATGATTTTATTTCAATTAGATTTTAATTAGCTTCTGTCTTGGAACCATTGGATCAGTTGCCGAATAATTGAAAAAGCAATCCTGTTTGCATCTGTTGCTCCTAAGAATAGCAAATTTGCAGCATCTGATCCATATTTTATTCAAAGGGTGAGAAAGAGGAGGGATGCTGGCAGTGGGGAAGGATTTCAGATTAAATAATCAGTGTGAACACAAGACCATGAGGGGGTCATGGCGGGAAAACTCTGGATAAGCCCCAGGAGTCTTGTCCTGATTCCACCTGGAGTTAGTATAGGATGGAGAGTGGGCAGCATCCAATCAGCATCCAGCACAGACTTATTATAGAGTTCACAACTCTAATTTAAGTATGGAAGAAAATTAGGAGAAACAGTCACTGAAGCCAAGTTTGGGGTGTTAGAAATGGCTGAGCAAGGCATGGGGCTGCGTGAGAGGTGGGATTCAGGAACTTGCCCTGGCTCCAGAGGTCCTTCATTGAAGCCAGCAGGTTCTGCCTCCTGGTTTCGGTCAGTGACCCTCTTCTGTTGCTTTCTTCCTGTGATCTTTGCTGAAATAAGGATATCATACTCATGCCACGTGAGGCTCACATCTGTGTTCAGGGCTCAGACCTGATTTCCCAAGAATATTTTAAGATTCCAGTCACAGCTTTGCAAGACCTAGCTTTTTTTTCTTTTCCTGACAAGACAAACAGGATTTCCAAGGCTATGAAGTTGATGAAATTGCTTTCCCCATGGGAACATGCAAGTAGATGTCTCTGAGAATTTTCTCTTGAGGAAATTGTGGTGTTTGCTAGGCTAAGCATCTTGTGCCCCTATTTCCTCTAGAGACCAGTTTTCCTGTTCAGGAGAAAGTGCATTGTGGAAAAAAATATCTTCCCACATTTGTGTGGTTGGTAATGTCTTTGAATAAATGTTTATGGATCACCTCCCTGCGACAAATTAACAGCCAAGCCTGTGACTGCTTCTCTGCTGTTCTGAGATGCTGTTCAGGGCCTTGTGTCCAAGATCCCAGGGGATGCTCTTCACTTGGGCTCCTCCTCTTAGTGCAAGGGCATAGCTTGTTTTGCTTTTGTGGTGTTCCAGCTTAAATCCAGGGACCTTGCATTGGGGAAGTGCTCTATTATTGAGCCAACTTCCTATAAATTAGTACAGTGGTTCTCAACCTTCCTAATGCTTCAGCCATTTAATACAGTTCCTTATGTTGTGGTGACCCCCAGCCCCCCAGCGATAGTATTATTTCATTGCTCTTCATAACTATAATTTTGCTAATGTTATGAATCATAATGTATCTGATATGCAGAATGTCAGATATGTGAACCCCCAAAGGGTCACAACCCACAGGTTGAGAACCACAGCCTTAAAGAATATAACATCGAAATCTCTGAGGTCTTACTTTGTGTACTTCAGTGGAGTCCGGATGTTTTGCAATGGGAATGCTTTAATGTAATCCTTGCACAGTACAAAATTAAATTGTAAAAGTCTACTTTCCTTCTGAAAATAAATCTAGTTTTGCTGATTGTGATTGTGTTATTATTACATGCATATGAGAAATCAAATTATGCAAACCACACTGTTCAGGATTTTGTACATTGGAATTGTTAGTCAATTCTCAGAACTGGGAGCTGTGCAGCTGCCATTACCATTCAGTAGGTGATTTTTCAATACGATTATGTATTATCTACAAGTAAGATCTATGGCTCTATCTAAGCTAAATACCAGCAGGATAGTAAAGTTACCTTTAGAAACCAATCCATATGTCTTAGTAGGTTCTATCACCTTTCACCCTTCTTACTCTATCTCATTAGTTTTATTTCCTTTATCGAATTTATTGGAATTTAAATTTATCATGTTTATTGTTCATTTATTTTCTACCTTGTTTGTCTTAAATGTTAATACTCTGAGGGTAGGAACCACATTCTCAAATCTAAGTTTCTGTTTATAATAGGCTAAGTAGATATTAAGTGTTGGAAGTGTGAGTCAATGTTAAATCATGTGCCTAGCATGTGCAAGGATCTGAGTTAAATCCCAAGCAATACATACATACATACACACACACACACACACACACACACACACACACACACACACACTGTGACAAGCATATATTCAGCCTCACACAGGATTCATGCACACAATAATAATAAATAAAATAAAAATATGTATTTGGAAAAACGATCCAGTGAATTTTGGCTTGGGGTTAGTACAAAATATCCAACAGTTTCTGAAATGTCCCTAATTACACTTCTGCAGCTTTATACTATTTATGAAACAGTGGTTTTATTTTTTAACTTTCTTTTTTATTTATTCTTTGTGTCTTTCACATCATGCCTCCCAACCCTGACCATCCCCCCCCCCCATAAAATTTAAGAGAAAAAAAGAAATGGGAAATCTCATCATGGAAGCTTCAGTGAATCAGGAAGTAAATACCTTTACCCATATGTCTCAACATGAATGCCTTCATCAAAAAGAATCATCTGTGTGGTTCAAGGCCCTGATCTCTGCTACACCATTGACACTGGACCTTCAAGGGGGCTCTTCCTGGACATGCCCTTGCTTCCCTGTGTTGTGGAAATAATGCAGCCCTGGGGCTGTAGGACCTACCCTACCCCTACAAACACCCTTGTTCCAGCAGATCACAGATGGGGTGGATGTTGGAGAAGGCTAACACAAAACCCTGGTTCTCGGCCTGGGTAGTTGCAGGGTTGGCCAGCCTGCCAGCTCTCTCCTGTCTTCTTCACCAGGGTGATCACTCCAGCATTGCCCTGGCTAGTTCAACCCTTGCAGTGATGAGCAAGAGGTCGGGCCAGTTCTCCAGCTTTCAGTCTCCTAACTCCCATCCCCCCCTCCACCCATGCTGTCACAAGCCAGTGATGGGGACAGCTCTTCCATGCTCACAGTCTCTGGGCTGGGTTTACTCAGATCTATGCCAACAGAGTCAGCTCTACTGTGCTGCCCAGGTGAGGTTGTACTATCCCGAGTGCTGAAGCAGCAGTTTTAGTATTGGTGATTATAAAATGAAAATTACCCATTAACTTGAAAATGATGATCTTCATCCTGCAGTATCAAACATCCAGCCACTATTTAACTCTTCATATGAAAATAAACAAGCACATCCATATCATTAGCATACAAAATTGCCACATTTTAATAAATGGTAAACTTACATGTATACCAAAGTATTATTTAAAATAAATTCTTTATAGTTTGTCAGAAAATGTTTGATTTTTATGCCTGTTTTAATTGGATTTGAAATGCCCCTTATGAGCAAGCGTCTTTGAAGATGTGGCTCACTGATGGTAGTGGTTTGGAAGGTTGGGGATCCTTTAGGAGGCGAAGCTCCACTAAAGGAAGTGAATCATTAGGAATGAACTTGGGGTTTTGTTGCCCAGCCCCTCTTCCTGTTTCCACTCTACTTCCTGACTACCATGCCATGTGATCACCTGGCCACTTTCTCCTGCTGCCATGCCTTCCATGATAAGTGTGTATTCCCTAGAAGTGTAAACCAGAACAAACACTTCCCCCTTAAATTGTCCTTTGTCATGGCAAAAAGAAAAGTGGTACCCATTATTATGTACACATTCTCAGGAAGAAAGGGGTTCACAAGAGGGAAAGTTAAGAAGCCCTAAACTAGAGAAACAGGAAACTTCTCTAAAGGGAAAATGCCATGGCCACCCTCGAAATATCCCAGATGCTCTTTGTCCACACTGTGCCCTCTGCCCAATGTACTTCCTCTCCCTTCTTCCTTGTAAATGCTAGAGCATCCTCCACTTTCCTCACAGAGAACTGACCACTCACCTCTTTGTGATGTACACTGTCCCCTGCATACACTGAACCCTCCCACCCCTAGTTTTGTAGGACGACAGGGCCACCCTGTGCGAGTAATCTGGCCTGGAAATCCCAATCTTCCTACACCTTGAGTGCTGGTACTTCTGGTCAGGAGTGTATCACAACAACTGGCTCCAGGCTCCTGTAAGTTTCCATGGCAGATGGTAGGGCTCACACCTCACCTGCTTTCTTCTTCCTCCTTCTCCTCTTCCCCCTCCTCCTTCTGGTTCCTCTTCCTCCTCTTTCCTTTCTTGAGTTTAGGACAGAAAATTCTTTGAATTGTCCATAATGATTTCTTAAGCTGAGTGATAGGTTGGTACCAGCAGTAATGGATAGAAATATCAACAAAGTAGAACAACCATGCAAGTCCCAGAAGTTCATGGTACCTTTTCTAAAATTTCCCATTTTTCCTTTTCTTCATGATTCACAAACTTTCAGTCATAACCATTGTCTTTATTTCTTGTGGTCCCTTTGGCTTTAATGTCAGCTCTAGGGTCCAAGGTTGCCACACAATGTATTTTAAGATGACCTTCAATTCACTTCTGCTTTCCACATCCCAAAGGGACCTCCTTCTGCCTCACACTGCCCCACCCCTGTTCTTTATGGAAGTCTAGGTTGGCCTTACTCCTTGATTTTCTTGCTAGGACTTAGATAAATTCCGACTCTCATTCAGCCATGTGCTACACATCTCTGCTTCCAGTTCTCAGTGGTTGGATTTATCTGTCCTTTGATGTCTGTATTAATATAGAACAAATATTAGCAGTTAATGTATTAGTGGCCAAAAGATGAAAAGAATACTCATGTGAGTGTGATATTCATAAAACTCCTGATTTGAGCTGTCACAATCCAGTGAGGCTAAATTTATCCTCAAACAGATGAAATAACACCAGCGGTCCCTCTCAAAGTTATAATATTTTAATTACTGCCATTAAAATCTCATATGCATGTGTCATATGCATCTTGAACCTCAGTCTTGAAACAGAGCTGTTATTTCTCAGGGAATCCTAAGGGGACAGGAGCACACAGTGCTACTGGAGCCCGCTCGTACTGTACAAATAGTTCTCGGCAGAGCACTCAGTCTAACCTAATAGTTCCGCACAGGCAGAATGTTAGCTTTTCTAGCCCTGATGAGCCTCTACACGGTGTTTTCCTTTGTGTATTTTTACTATTTGGGAAAGGCCAACATAATATTTATCTGTGGATTAGACACCATGGATACAGGCTTTAAGCTTTTAGATATGTCTGCTTAAGTTCCCTGTCAAATATGTAGTTTATGTGTGTTCTCACGGTTTAACTTGCCTCTTGCCATAAACCCCTTACTTCTCACCCACCCACCCCCAACCCTGCTTAAGCTATGGCATAAAGACACGTTTATAGGCATATCAGGATGCATTGTTAGCAAGTTCTACCATCCACAGATGCTTTCATTACCTTAGTTTGGGACAGCAGACATTAATTGCCTACTGGATATACAATACCCAATTTCTTGTTTAGTTATAATTTTCATAAATTCTTTTCAAGACAGGATCTCACTATGTATTTCAGACTAACCTGGAGCTCACCATGCTCCTGCCTCAGCCTCCAGAGTGCTGTGATTATGGCATGCTCCACCACACCCAGCTACCAGCTGTTTTCCTTAAACACATTTCTTAACTCTTCTTGAATTAATCCCACACTAACTAGCAGTCTGATGATATTCTGTTTTTTCTTTTGAATGTAATTTCCTAAGCAAAGGACCTGTCCTGTTCACACAAAGTCCCATTTCGAGTGCTAGGAAAATCCTTGGCTAGTATTGAACACACCTTCATGTTGGTTTACAAATCTCTCTTCCATCACATATGTGGGCATGAATCACTCCTTTGCAGCCTGACCACCTTTCTTGAGCTGATAAATTTGATTTTATGATTCTCACAGAATGGAGGCCCAGGCTCTGGCAAGGTAGAAGCCCCTTTCTTGCCCTCTTATAAAGTGTCTATACACTTGGGATTCTGTCGGAAATAGCTAATTGACCTCTCCTTCCTAATTACAAGCTTCAATACAGCATAGAGGCAACCCCAAATTCATCTTTTGGTTGTTAATGTCATCTCAGTAAGAAAATTTTAAGCTAACAAAGTGTTATGGGTTGCATGTGTCTCCCACAAAAGATGCATTGAAATGTAGTTTTAACCTCTGGCACTTGTGGATGTGACCCACTTTGGAAATGGTGTTGTTTGCAAATTAAAATGAAGGCAATAGGGTGCCTACTAGTGCAATATGACTAGTGACTGTATGTGAGGAGGGAAACTGGGACAGGTATGTGGAGAGAGGAGAATGCCATGTGAAGCCACACAAAGGAAGAGTAGTATGTGACAACAAAGGGAGAAGTCAGTTTTGTGACACGTGCTGTAGATTGCCCCGGTCTACCAGCCACTGGATGATCAAGGAAGAACCCTCCCCTAGGCACTACCAAGGCTGGGGAAATCATCCTGCCCACACCCAGATTTAGTCTTCTGGTTTGAGTATCATGGAATGACAACTTTCTGCTGTATTAAGTGATTCCGTTTGTGAAATTTTTGCACAGCAACCACAGAAAACTCGAACAGAAGATTGAGATCCACTTTCTAACTGGACTTGGTGTTCTGTGAGCATTCTTCCCATCTCAGTCTTTTCAGGATTCAGAATGTTATCCCATTGATCTCCAAGGTGGGGTGGAGATGCTTGGGCTCAGCTGAGTTTCTTGATGCCCTTCTCTTCTTTGCCTATTTAAAGAGGAAGCCTGTTGCCTATTAACTAGATTCTAATCAAGCATCCATAATGTTCAGAAAAGAGAGTTATGAGGCAGGACTTCCTGACCCAGAAATGTGAGACAGGGATTTGTTAAATCTTATGAACTACACGTCAAAAGTGTCTAGAAGCAGAGCATTAATAGGTCAAGAGTGACTCTAACTTTTTTTTTTTGTTCTAAACTGTTTCCTGTGCCAGCATTAATAGCAAAATTTTTGGCCTTTACATATTTCAATTCTTTTTCTGGTTAGTCCTGTCTTACTAAGCTGTAGTTTTATCCTAAATACTTTTACAGAATTTCCTTTAAATATGTGTCCATTGCAAATTATATATTAAAAATATACATATGTATATAATAATTACATATATATAATTACATAATATATATATTCTTCAAAAATATGGATAACCATCAGGGTTTTGAGTCTTTGAATATATTTTTGTGTTTGTTATATGTACAAGTGTGTTCATGAACATATAGGGCCATGCAGGTGTGTAGAGGCCAGAGGTCAGCTTTGGGTGCTATTCCTCAGGAATCATTCACCTTGTTTCTTTTTGTGATAAAGTCTCTCTCTCTCTCTCTCTCTCTCTCTCTCTCTCTCTCTCTCTCTCTCTCTCTTTCGGGCCTGGGCTCACTGAGCCAGCTAGGCTGGCTGGATAGCCAGGAAGCCCAAACACTCCTGTTGCCACTGCCCCAACACTGGGATTATAAGAGCCCAACCCCATGCTTGAGTTTTGAAATAGATACCAAAGAACAAACATATATCTTCAGGTTTGTATGCAATCACTTTAGCAATTGAATGGTCTTCCCAGCCTCTGCTTGTTTGCATTTTAAAAATAGCTCTTTGAGGAAGGTGCTTAAAGATACTATCATGTGAGATTTTATGTATGATTTCAGAATCCTGTCTTTGGACCATATGGTACATCCATGGAAATGATATCCTCTCCAAAGGATAAATACTCTGTGGTCATAAAAGCAGGCTGTCTCTCCCATGGTTGGGAATGAGAAATCAGGGAGAAACCCATGGACTGTCTCTTCGAGTTGTAGTTGATGTTTGGGCTTCTAGCTTTAAAGGGTGCTAATTTGATCTTCCTTTCCTTTATTTTTGCTATTTATTCTAGAAGTGTAAATTGAGTTGATCATTCTTCCCTCATTACAATCAGAGAGAGAGAGAGAGAGAGAGAGAGAGAGAGAGAGAGAGATTGAGAATGAACATGCAATTAGGTGCTTAATTGGAGTTTGATGAGGCTGAGGGATGCAGACTCATAGCATGTGACTAGAGCTTCCTTAGGTACTGAAAACCTTGCAGTGGAAGGCTGGGGATCTACGGGATCAATAAATCCACAGGCATTTTCTGAGCTGCTAAGGTCCCCCAGAGAGGTAAGCATTGTGGACAGGACTTGAAGTATACAGGCTTCTCCTTAAGTGGGGAGAGGAGGTTGTTGGATGCCAAGAGGTGGCAGAAGTGAGAAGGGAAAATGAAGAGGGCAGCAGGGTGCTGAGCTGGGAACAGCAAGGCAGTTTCAGTTACTGCCTACATTGTAGGACAGTGCAAAAGAAGCAGGAGAAATGTCAAACAAATGGCAGCAGTGATCTCCACAGCCACAAGGGTTCTGCAGGATTTTCTGTGCTTGTACAGATTTGGCAAATTAAGTCTTCATTATCTGAGTTTGTGAGTGTCTGCTAACTTTGAGATGTTGGAAACTTACAGGAAGAAAAAAAGATGGGAGTTAGATGGGAGATATGACTAGGTGAGGGAGAGTCAGGAGAGAGGGCTAGGAGCAAATAACTCTAGTGGTCATTTCTGGCCTTATTACTTGTCCTGCTGGATGGGTTTGAAGAGGTAGCAAAAGAAGTAGCTATTTTAAGCTGGCAATTAACAAAACATGTCTAAGTAGAGGAAAATGGCAACACAGACTAATTGTTGATGTGTCTGATGAAGCAGGACTGATTCACCTACAAACTGACAGCTGCATTAATGTGTCTGAAAATAGCAGGGTGAGTCCTGCAATGGAGTGCCCATCATTTGTGGGCTGTGGATGTAGACTGGTCCCCTTTGGCTGAGACTCAATTCTACCTGGTTTCCTCCAAGCGTTGCTGAATCATTGCCTTCTATTGTCTGCTAGATGAGCATTTAAATGCCAATTTGTTGTTTTGAGTTTGGCCCTCTGCTCATCGGGCAATAGTGAGGTAGATTAACCTTATGTTTATAAAATTTCCTCCTGTATTTTGTGTGGATTTTTTTAATGCCAAGTGTAATTGCTGTGATTTGCCCAATTGCTTTCATGTACATGCAGTGAGACAGGTTTATGATACTTGGATATACGAGTCACTGAGCAAAATTAAGCCTTCATTATCTGAGTCTATGACTGCCGTTCGGTTCTTGAAGAAGAAATGCAGGTGGGAGAAATTTTATTCTGAACTTAGACCTCGCCTTACACAGCCTTATCCTAAAAATATCCCATTACATCAAAAGTATTGAGTTTACTTGTGCTTCCTCTGCATTTCCTTTCACTGATATTGCTGAACATCAAGATTGTTCAATGTGAAGAAATGCATTCCCTTGTAGGTTTAAAATTAAAATATATTTCCAGTTTTTTCTTTGAAGAAAGCAAAGCCAAAGCCTAGTGTGTTTCTTGTCTGTAAAAAGACAAGATGCATGGACATTTTAAAAGACAAGTAGAGAACCCCAAACTCATTAAAGAAAAACAACACACACACACACATACACACCATACTCACCAATTCATGCATGCACACACACTCCTTAAAGGTTGTATTATGCAAATGAATCTCTTTGGGTTCTTGTTATGAGTCACCAATTGCTATAAATGGGCATTAGGATCTTGAATTCTTAGAGGAAAGAACAAACACAAGAGGGCTGATGATAAATGAAGGACTCCTGTAAGCCACCACCCCAAGATCAAGTATTTGAAAGCAAGAATAGGTTCAAACCAGGTACTTATAATACTGGACAACCTTAAAGCTCAAAGAAGTTGGTATAGATCAAGTTTGATCCCCATACTAATTAGATAAAATACTACATTAGCAGTAAACTCATATGCTCATTTAAAAAATATTAAATGTTTTTACATTAACATGTTAAAACATGATACATTATAAATTGAGTAATAAGAAGAGTTATGAAGTATACACATATAATACATGCATATAGAAATAGCACAAATTTTGGGAAAAGTATGATACAATAGGTTCTATTCTGTTGTCATCAAATTGAGATTCCCTACACTTTGACAAGTCACGATTCACTGTGTTACTGTAAATATTAATGTGAATCTTTGATTTCTCTATACTGCCTGAGCTTAAATCTGTATAATCAATACAAAGTTGATATAAAAGGTACAGCTCTTACTAAAGATGCACCATCAAGCATAGTTAATATCAATGGCTGTGGAGAGGTGGCACTCAAAATGTAAAGATATGGGCCCTTTAAGAG
This sequence comes from Cricetulus griseus, assembly GCF_003668045.3. NCBI lineage: Eukaryota > Metazoa > Chordata > Mammalia > Rodentia > Cricetidae > Cricetulus > Cricetulus griseus. The sequence continues at coordinate 140,967,524 of NC_048597.1, forward strand.
AAAAAGACCAGAGAAAATATATTGTGGTCTTTAATCCTAGAACAAGGTGGTTTGACCTGGCAGCCTTTGATTAATGCTAAAAGAAAGCCAAACAGTATCCCCTCAAATTTTGTGCTCAGTAAAACAAGAAGATGAAGGTATTGGTCAGTGGTGAGCTGTGCTGCTCTTTGTGCCAACCAACACTGCACAGAGGCTTGGGAGCATATTCTTTTCCAGTAGTCTTCTCACTGTTCTTTTTGCTTTTCCCTGGGAGATGAGTCAACAGGAGACACCAACATCCCTTCTCAACCACTATCTTCTCAGGCTCGCTGAGTTGAAAGTTACCACTCTTCTACTTCTGTCTGCTCTCTCTCTCTCTCTCTCTCTCTCTCTCTCTCTCTCTCTCTCTCTCTCTCTCTCTGTGGCTTAAAACATGCTTTGAATTGAGATAGAAACACATCACATTGACTCATCCCATTAATCCCTCCAGTTCTAATCATACTTGTCCTCAAGTTGATAATCTCCCTTTGTGTGTGAACAAACACACCTGCTGATTCTGGTTTTGCTGTTTGTGTTCATATAGGGTTAGGGCTGACCACTTTGCACTGGACAGCCAATAAGGAGGCTTATTCTTGGAGGAAGTAACAAACACAAAGTGTCTGATGATGCATGAGTTAAGAAAGCTTGGCTGTAGCCAGAGAAGTGGACAGTGGCCCTTTGAGATTCCCAAGGTCACTTTGCAATTGTTCTGGCCAGTCATGCTGTTTGAGTAGGCATCTCTGGTCTATGAACAATACTGAGATAAACAGGAAGGGAGAACACAGGATCCCTTGCTGCTGTATGTGCCTATAAAGGCAAACAGATAAAGCTGTTGGCATTCTTCTAGCCCACTTTGCATTCTCTCTCTCTGCCTTGCCATTCACTGGGGTGCCTTCTCTACTTTTCAAAGGAAGCTGTCACCACTCCACTCAGCCTGGGAGACAGAAAGTTCAGAAGATAAGAAACCCTTCCTGGTATGAAATGCACCGTGAAATGTGTTTGAAAATAAAGTTGTTAATGACAATTGTCATCAAAAAATTGCTCCCTCAAATGCATTTTTCATAGTTTCCAGGCCAACAAGAGCTTGTCTTGTGTTGAAATTTCCAACGGTTGGCTAACTGTGTGACAGACAAGCAGGAATGCTTAATGTGCACACCCACACTTGAAAGCACACCTTCACATATAATACCCTGTATAGAGACTATCTTTGCACACTAGCCACAGAAACAGACAGACCTGCAGTCTTTAGCTGCTGTATATAAACAAATAGTGGTCACATCTTTGAGCATTGGGTATTTGTGGGAAGTGTCCTTCTAATGGGGTCTGAAACAAAAGAAAACAAAAGATGAAATCTTTAGCTTTAGGACTGGGATATGGCTCAATAATAAAGGGCTTGCTTAACAAGCACAAGTCCCTGGATTCAATACCTACTATCAAAAAAAATAAATAGTTAGCAAATAAATAAACAAATAAATAGCAACTTCCCAAACCTCCAGTTCTTAGGGACTAAAGACAAAAACACAAAGAAAAACAAAATAAAAATAAACATAAAGGCGCATACATAAATGTGCCTGCACATATGTATGTGTGCTTGCCTGCACACATGCTCACAATAAGAGCAGTTGACTGGAAAATTACGCTACAGGCCACTGCCCATGATTTAGAGTGAGGCTCTTCCTGACTCCTCACACAAAGGTATATTCCCTTCTCGATCTATGTTTTCACTTTGGTAAGCTACCAGCAATCCTGCAATTAGTAATGCATTTAGGTTAATAAGCTTCCTCTGGGAAAGCTAAAGGTCTAAGAGTAACTCAAACATTGATACAAATTTGTTTAATCATAGGCTCCCTGCCCCCATTCCTTCCTTCTTTGCCAGAGTAGGCCATGGTCAGTGAGGAGAGAAGCTGCCATTTCTTGAGAGCTGGTTCTGTGCTGGCCCCAGTAGCTTCATAAACTTTATCCCATTAACCTTCACAATAAGTTTGCAGAATAGATGGCATCCTATTGTGCCCTAGGGAAGATTCAGGCATGGAATGGTTCCAGAACTTGTCTAATACCCTACCAAACAAAAGAGTATGTGTTCTATTCTATAACTGTCCTGAGTGCTTCAGAGAAGGGAGTAATGGAGGAATCAACAGACACAATTGAGATTTTTTCAATGTGGACTCCAGCATTCCCTTGATTACTGGTGTCTAGAGGCCCACACATCCTCAATGAGTTAGACAGTAACCATTTTATTCATCCATTCAATAACTAAATATGGATGATCAACAGATGGTGATATTTCACACCCTATATATTCTATTGTTTCTATAGATGTATATTTATCATAAAACTTAATTTACTAATTAGTCAAAGAAAAAATTTAAGAAAGATGACTAATGAAAACACAATAATCAAACAATTGGCTATTATAAAGGCTGTGTGACTATAGTCTCTCTGAAAATAACTGAGTGTACTTTTGCCTCTTCATTGAAGGAAGCACCCCATGACTTCTCCTTGTCGGGTGTCCTGCTATAAAAGATAATTAGAGGGACTTAATTGTAGGGAACTAGCTTCTAAGTTATATAGACTTGACTATGAGAACAAAAGGTTTCCTTCGATGTGTGAATGCTTCCGCACTAGGGCCCCATTGTGTGGGGGAAGGTTATCCAGTTTATCAGTACAATAGGGAGTTGTGTCCAATAATTGATTAATACATTGCTGGGATTTGGGGGGATGAATCCCTCTATAGAAAAAGGGGGAGCGCTGTAGTTTCACAAGGGTTTTATAGGGCTGACAGTGACTACTCAAAAGACCAGGTATCCCCAAAGCTTTTCCAATAGGGGTCTATTTCCAGTAGAATTCTGATGGGTTTGCCTGATGAATATCTCAACTGAAATCTCACTGTATGATCATGTGGACCACTGCAGACATATCCCAATTGCCAGTATCAGTGCTCCTGTATTTCAGACACTATTAATTAAAGTAGGGATTCTCTGAGCACAAGAATTGGATGCTCATGACTGGTGGGTGGGCAAGATAGGCAGCCTCTGTATATAAGACAAAAGTCACTTGCATTCTGGGTTGGATGATGCCGGATGGTGCCCAAGTTCGTCATGCTTCTCAGGGTGGCACACATTTCAAAAGTTATAAATTATTTACATTGTTTCTGGAACTTTCTATTGAATGTGGAGCACAGTTAACAGACTGGCAAAGGGAAATGTGATTAAGCAGATGGATGTAAATTATGTGAATGTAAAAGTTAATATTAGCTAGATAGCTGATATGAGGAATGGGGGGAACAATGTGGTAAACAGTGATTTTATACAGAGTGGCCATCTCTGACCTGAGACTTCCCAGAGAAGGGATATTTTCTGTAAATAAACAAACAGGAAGAATGTTCCTGGCACAGGTGGGGGGAATGCATTGAGAATATAATGTCAACTGAAGGCCAATGTGAAAGGGGTCCAGGGAAAGATTATGACAGGAGCTCATACAGGAGGAATTTGGAATTTGACAGTTTAAGACACATTTGATTATTTTTTCCTAATTGGAAGTAGAACATAGAACCCACTGAAAGATATTTCTAGAAAGGAAACACTCTCTGATATTCACATTAGGATATTCACTCTCTGTGGGGATGGGAGGGTAGACTAGGTGTTTTATTTCAGTGCCAAAGGGAAATTGGAGAGGCACATGGCCTAGGAAGATTTAAAGATTCTCCATGCGCATTAGTGCTGAAAGGGACAGATGCACTGACCAAAGAGAGAAATTAAGTGTGATGACTAATTTGAGTCTGGAACAGCTAAAGGAATGCTTGTTGGCTTGAGTGTGGGGTGAACATCAGTATTTTTGAAGAGTGCAAGTGATGGTTCAGAACACAAGCTTTAAGATGAATGTAGCTAAGTAGGCAGCTCAGGGCTTTCAGTTAAGCTGGGGAGATTCCAACACAGAGAATGCTTGTTAAGAACAACAAATAAGATCATTGGGGAAGGGTTGAGAAGAGCTTCAGGATTTGGCTTCAGGAACCCAACAATTAGAGAGTGTCCAGCAGAAAGGAAGGGGTCAGTGAAGGACACAGCTAGAGTTGGAAAGAAATAGCAGGGGGGAAAAGTATGCCTAGCAAGAAACAGAAGTGTTTCAGGAAGAAAGGCATGGCCATCTGTACAGGATGCTGATCCCCCACCTGGAACAAACAAATTCTTCTATAGGCAGGTACCTGGCACCCCAGAGCCATTTCAGTAGAGAGAGATTGAGCAGGGGCTTGCTGGGCCATGTCCTGGGAAGATATATTGAATTTGAATGGAGGCAAAGAGTGGGTAAATATTTTATGATGTTCTGCTGAGTTATAACAAAGAAATGAAGTGGTACCCATAGGAAACTTTCACCTAAAGAGGTGGCTTCTTTTGGTTTACGTTTCTGTTCTTTATAAGATGAGGGTCCCTAAACAGTGCTTGCTGATATGAAAGGGTCCACCAACAGGAGAAGCACAACACAGTGTGAGGCAATGCCTCAATTGTTATAGTATTGCACAGGTGGGCAAGAGAGTGGGCTCTACCATTCATGGTGGATGCTGCCCCTAACATTTGTTGAGACACATCTCTTTTAACAGATGGAGGAATGGGGTTCATTGCAGTTGTTGACAGCCTCCTACATGTGGTAGTGAGAAGAAGAGCTTCTCCCCAGTGTGTTTCCCTGTACTTTGAGTTTATGAAATGTTTAGTTGGAGTACAAGGATATAGAGGAAGCAATGTGGAGGCAGGGTAAGCAAGCCAATGTGTCAGTCAACTCTACTAGGATTACCTGGAAGAATTAACTACCAACAGAATCTTCAAATCAAGCAAGGTATTCTGTTGACACAGTAGGCATACAATATAGTCTATGAAGAAATACAAATCAGAGATTAAAACTTGACTCACTACTTACATATATTGTGATATAATAATCATGAATATTCATTAAATACACTTTGCATGCATTATATTTTATTTAATCCTTACGATTTCATGAGATATATCCTATTACAGTCTTCATTTACAAGAGAGGTAGTTTGGAGTTGGAGAGGGGGACTGACCTAAAGAAGACCCTAAAGTTAGTAAATTAGTGCAGATGCAAAAAGGCAGCCCACTTAATGAAAAAACTGACCTCACACTTCACGCCCACCTCCCTCCTTAGTGCTCAGCAGAACTGTGGATGTGAACCACTACTTGTGGCCTTTTAATACTGCACATCACAGTTAACATTGGGGAAAGAAAAGGATACAGATGAGGGTTTTATCTGTTTGCTTCTGCCATCCACGGTCTTGAGGTTACCAGAAAACAACAGGAAGTTGGCTGGATCGTCGTTCCTTGGGGCAGAATTGTGTCTGTGTGTGACAGCACACACATACACACCCACTCTCATGTCATCTGCTAGATGAAAGCCTTTGTCTTGTTTCTCTCTGAAATTTATTCTTTGTCCCAGAGACTCCATATTGCTCAAGAGATCAATTGCCACAAGTCATCTCAGGTACTTGCATTCATTGTTGGAACTTGCCATGTATTTATAAGAGGTTGGGCAAACATTTCTTGCTATGTACAGACCTGGGTGCATGGCTGGCTTAGTGGAGACAAGGACAGGACAGGGAAGGGAGTAAGAAATATTCCATGAGATCACAGAAGGAGCCTTTGAAGAGGCCCTCTGCCTCTCCCACATCAGAAGGCAGCACTGCACACTACCTGTGAAGTGTTGACTGTAGTGGAGTCCCCGAAAGTTATGCAAAATGATATCATGGGGTCTCTAATCACTACCCTGAGCCAGGCTGCAGGTCTGAGGATAGAAGGTAAGCAAGGGAAGGCAAATAAACGATGAAGCCCCGTGTGTTTACTCTCTTTTAATAATTGGCCGATTATGTTCCATTTTTTATTTGGTTTCACTGGCAATCAGATAGAGAGCTGTAACACCAATCTCATCTTGTAATTACCATTAATTCCTCCCCTTTGCTCTGCATAGTCAGGACAAGACTGGCAGAGAATCCATGGGAGAGAATCAGACTATAGTACTATGCATATGCATGAAGCAAGACTGGCCAAGGCTCTGAGCAGAGATGTTTGGTGGGGAAGGACAGGAACAGGAGGAAAGGAAGAGGGCTGAAAGGGGAAAGAGAAGGAAAATACCTTGAATTGGAGACAAAGGCAAATGGAGGAAACTGTTGAAGTCAGCACAACAGCCCTGCTAGCTTAATTACCATAATGATGTAAAATAGTCCAATCAGCAATCTGGGGCTAATCTTTCATGTATTACAGGTCTCTCCTTCGTAGAGCTTCACAGCTTAAATGCATTTTTAATGAAGATATTTGAGGCAAGCAGATAATTTCCCAGTCTTTCCAGGAGGGAATCAGAGCACATTAAATGGGCTCTTCCTCTTTCCCTGTAGCTGTCCAGAGTTTTTGCTTTGTCTGGCACACAGAAGCCAATCATTTTCCAAATTGGGTGTCTCTACTCTGTACTCTCTTGCTCTCTCTGCAAGGTAGCTAGGAATGCACATGCTTAGGAATGGCAGCCAGGGAGAGCTGTGGCTGATCACAAGGAGTCTTTGCTTTGCCTTGCCTCATGACTAATCCATACCTGGTTCTCCTCAGTGGGAGGAGAGGAGGGACTTGGCCTGATGTAATCTCAGGTAGCCAGAGAAGCTCTGCCTCTTGCAGGCTTCACACTAACAGATACCACTGGGAATATGTTGCAAGTGCTCATCTGTGATCCTGATAAATTTGTATGATAGAGGGCTCAAAACCAGCCTTTGTCTGTAGTTCTGACCCAGGGAAAGCCTTTATCATTCCCCTAGCGCCCAAGAACTCATTTTAGTCTCTCTCTCTCTCTCTCTCTCTCTCTCTCTCTCTCTCTAATATATATATATATATATATATATATATATAATATATATATTTGACAGAAACACACACACAGCACACACACACACACCACACACACACACACACACACACACACACACACACACACACACACATTGGTATTTACGGCTGTATGGTCTACATGTCTAAAACAAATGTACTGAACAATCCAAGTTGGATACCTTAGCAATATCCACTTACAAGGACAGAGCTAAATTGGTAAGTTAAAGGGAAGAAAGCAGACTATGCAGATGTATGTACCAGGGTGGCAACAACAGCTTCCAAGTGGCCTCTTAATTCAAAGTGTCAGAAGCTTTGATTGTTGCATTGTTGCTGCCACTGAACTGCAGGAATCGCAATTGACTGTTCAGAGGTGTGCAGCAAGATCAGCAATTCCACCCTCCACTATCACTGCTCCCCACTAAACTGCCTGGCTTCCAGTGGCACACATCTCATTAGTGGAATAATGTAAGGCAAAGGAACATTCAACATTTTTTGTTTTCAAAAATTGATGACACACACATACTTAATACTAATTCTTAGGCCTCCTTGAAGCCAGACATTTACTGATTTCCTTCTAGGTGTTTTTAAGACACCTGTCCATGCTCTGAACACTCACTGGAGCCTAATTAGACTTAAAATCAAATATTCCATGTGAAATAAAGATGCTTTTTCTCCTTCTTCTCTTTCTATGGTTTGGCAGGATGATGACAATGTAAGTGCTAAGACTTTATGCTAATAGGATATCAGAGACAGTAGGTGGAAATAGAGCCCTCATTAACCAGGAATTAAAGACTACCTTTTGTTCATCCTACAAACTCAAGATTTCTGGTAGGAACTTTTTATTCCACACTTCATTGTCTTTTTTCATCTTTTGTTTCATTCAACTCTTCATTCATTCACTCTTTCCAATCTTAGTTCTCCACCTGCTGTAAGATTCTCTTGTATTTCCTGAGGCATACACCCTGGAAACACTGGAATGAGAGGCAAAATTCCTAACAACTTTTAGTATCTAAGCATTATTGTTTGGCACACATCACTAAAGGAAACCTTCTGGTTTCTCTCCTGTGTGCTGTGGGCAACATGGGTTTCTAATGCTGTCATAAAAAACCATGACCAAAAGCAACCTTGAAGAAAAAAAAGGCTTATTTCATCTTACACTTCCATGTAACAGTCATTCAGACAGAGAATAAAGAACAGGAACTCAGGCAGGGCAGGAACCTGAAGACAGGAATTAAAGTGGATACCCAAAGGGAGTGCTATGGATTGGGTTCCTCACTTATGGCTTGCTCAGTCTGTTTTCTTATACAACCCAAGATCATCTTCCTAGATGTGGCACTGCCAATAGTGTTCTAGACCCTCCCACATCAAGCATTAAAGACACGCCTACAGGCCAATCTTATGGAGACTTTCTCAACTAAGATTTTCTCTTCCCAGATATGTCAAGATGACAAAAACAATCACAATATCCTGTTTAAAGAGTCAGCTGCTTGGTTTGATTTTTGGAAATCAAATATTCTTAAACAATCTTGTGAATGATGCACTTTGTAGTTCATGAGCAAAGTGTTAAGAGTTAAAAGAAATAATCCAAAAATAAGCCTAATATAATATATACGTACATATATACATGGTGTCTTAACATAAAATGAGAGAGAGCTATGTTGAAGGGCACTTATATAACAATGCTAAAAAGGTCTTGCTACAGTTTTTCCAACTGACTATTTTCTTTTGTTTTATCTTTCAGTTTGCTAATTCTATGTTTAACATTGAATCTCTCTATTGATTTCATTGTTAGATGTTAGATATTATATTACAGAGTTTCTGTACATTTCTAATAGTTTAAAGTAGACTTATAATTCTGTTTCTCTTTGTTTCATCCATTTTTCTTCCATATTAAAAAACAAAGTAATTGCTGATACTCAAAATTTTTGTCTACTGAGGGAGGTGAACCCTGTAGGCCTGTGTGTGTAGGCATGTATATGTACACACACACACACACACACACACACACACACACACACACACACACACTTCTCTTAATTACTAATTATATTCCCCTTTTCTAGTGTCCATGTGGGGCATGCCTCATGTTGCACATGAAAGAATTATAAGTTTACAAGTAGTATTTTTTTCTTGCAAAGTCTTCTGTTCCTTTGGGATGAAAAATTTCCTAGATATATGGAAAGGCAAGAAAATATGACAATCAATGAAATAAATGATAATAGAAACAGATCCACATATGATTTCCATATTCAGCTCAGCAATCAAAGACTTTAACAAAATTATGATTACCTTGCATGTTAAAGTTTTTGTTTTTGTTTTATCTTTTTTATTTGAATTAGAAACAAGATTGTTTTACATGTCAATCCCTGTTCCCACTCCCTCCTTCATCCCCTATCATCCCCCTCAACTAAAACCCTACCTATCACATATCCTTTCTGCTCCCAAGGGAGAGTGAGGTCTTCCAAAGGGGGTCATCTGAGTCTATCATATCCTTTGGGATAGGGGCTAGGCCCACTCCCATGTGTCTTGGTTCAGGGAGTATCCCTGTATGTGGATTGGCCTCCCAAAGTCCACACCTGTGCTAGGGAAATGTACTGAACTACTACAGGAGGTCCCATAGATTTCTGAGTTATCCTCACTGAAACCCACATTCCTGGAGTCTGGATCAGTCCCATGCAGCTATCAGTCTGGGGACCAAGAGCTCCCCATTGTTCAGGTCAGCTGTTTCTGTGGGTTTCACTAGCCTGGTCTGGACCCCTTGGCTCATCACCCCTTCTGTGCAACTGGATTCCAGTTCAGTTCATTGTTTAGCTTTGGGTGTCTGCTTCTACTTCCACCAGCTGTTGGATGAAGGCTATAGGGATGACATATAAGACAGTCATCAATCTCATTATCAGGGGAGGGCATTTAAGGTAGCCTCTCCTCTGTTGCTTAGATTGTTAGTTGGTGTCATCTTTGTAGATCTCCAGACCTTTCCCTAGTGCCTGATTTCTCTGTAAAACTAAAATGTCTCCCTCTATTATGGTATCTCCTTTCTTGTTTTCTTCTATTCTTCCCCGACTCAAACTTTCTGCTCCCTCATGTCCTCCTCTCCCCTCCTCTTCTCCCCTTCTCATTCTCCTAGTTCCCTCTCCACTCACCCTATTCTCCCAATTTTCTCAGGAGATCTTGTCCCTTTCCCTTTCTCTGGAGGATCATGTATGTCTCTCTTAGAGTCATCCTTGTTTCCTAGCTTCTCTGGTGGTGTGGATTGTAGACTGGTATTCCTTTGCTCTATGTCTATTATCCATATATGAGTGAGTACATACCATGTTTGTCTTTTTGTGACTGGGTTAGCTAGCTCAGAATGGTTTCTTCTAGTTCCATCTATTTTCCTGCAAAATTCAAGATTCCATTGTTTTTTTTCTGCTGAGTAGTACTCCATTGTGTAAATGGACCGAATTTTCTCTACCCATTCTTCAATTGAGGGGCATCTAGGTTGCTTCCAGGTTCTGGCTATTACAAATAGTTCTGCTATGAACATCACTGAACAGATGTCCTTGCTGTATGAATGTGTATCTTTTGGGTATATGCCTAAGAGTGGAATTGCTGGATCTTGTGGTAGATTGATTCCCATTTTCCTGAGGAGTCACCATACTGATTTCCAAAGTGGCTATACAAGTTGGCACTCCCCAGCAGTGGAGAAGTGATCCCTTCTGGAGGCATCACCATCCCTGACTTCAAGCTCTATTACAGAGCTATAGTCCTGAAAACAGTTTGGTATTGTCACAAAAATAGATAGGTAGACCAATGTAATAGAGTTGAAAACCCCAATATTAACCCCCACATGTACAAACAATTGATTTTTGTCAAAGAAGCTAAATTTATAAGATGGAATAAAGAAAACATCTTCAACAAATGATGCTAGCATAACTGGATGCTGGAATGTAGAAGACTACAGATAGATTCATGTCTATCGCTATGCACAAAACTTAAGTACAAATGGATCAAAGACCTCAACATAAATCCAGCCACACTGAACCTATTAGAAGACAAAGTGGGAAATACCCGTGAATTAATTGGTACAGGAGATTGCTTCCTGAACATTACACCAGTAGCACAGACACTGAGATCAACAATTGATACATGGGACCTCCTGAATCCGAGAAGCTTCTGGAAAGCAAAGGACAGAGTCAGTAAGACAAAACTTGCATGTTAAAGTTTTTTTTAAGAGTAAAATTGTCTATATATAATATATTATACATAATAACACCACAACGAGGCTTTAAGCAGTGGTTCTTAACTTTCTTAATACTGAAACCCTTTAAGACAGTTTCTCATGTTGTGGTGACCCCAAATCATAAAATTATTTTTGTTGCTACTTTGTACCTGTAATTTTGCTGCTGTTACGAATTATAATGTAAATATCTGTGTTTTCCGATGGTCTTATGTGACCCCCATGAAAGGGTCCTTAGACACTCCCACAAGGGGTCATGGCACACATGTTGAGAAACAGTGCTTTAAAGGGAAGAGGGCTTTAATTTAAAACTGGGATAAAGACTTCATTTAGGGAGATAATTTAGGACTGGAAAGATGGCACAGTGGTTCATAGCATTTGTCACTCTTACAGCTGACCTGGTTTCATTCCTAGCACTGACATTGTGGCTCCCAACCATCAGTAACTCCAGTTCTAAGGGATCCTACCCCGTCTACAGGCCTCTATGGGCACTGGGCACATGTGTGGTACACATACATAGATGTAGGCAAAACACTCAAACAAATAAATTTAAAATAATCTAGAAAATACTTTAAGGAAGAACAACAGCATAAAGAAAAAAGTAGGAGTGATAAATGTAGGTAAGTAAACCCATAGATAATGTAACATATAGCACATACATTTTATTTTAAAAGAGCTCATTAGACCAGCTAATATGAAATATTATTGAAAACAAAATTAGAAAAGATAAAATGTAAATGTAAATAAAATGGTACCATATGGAAAATTATTTGGGCTAAAATGTTAAATGTAACAATAAATTAATATTTAAAAATAATTTTTAAATAGTATTTTGCATGTGTGTGTGTATATTTGTGACTGGGTTTACGTGTGTCAATGTGCAAGTATGTTTGTGTTCATGTAAAAATGTGTTCAGCCAGAGTCAATGTGGTGTGTCTTCCCTAGTTGCTTTCCACATTGTTTCAGTGACTGGATCTCTCACTGAATCTGGAGCTTACCAATTTGGGTGGACAGGCTACCAACTAGCAAGTCTCCTCTAACTGCCTTCCTAGCACTGGGATTATGGACATGCACTGACACACCAACTTTATACATGGGTGCTGGGGAATTGAACCCAGGGCCTTATGCTTGGCACAGCAAGCACTTTGACTTAATCATCACCCCAGCACCTTTGTCAGCTTCTGACCTGCTGTGTGCTTAAATTCCATTTAACTTCCACTTAGACACTAAGATGAGGGGCCTTCTTAAAGACTCATGATGACCAAACATGGCTGGCAGCAGACATTACCAGTACCACATCAGGGATCCTCAGACCCTCGTTGGACTCACTGCTCAGGTGATTGTTTACTGAGTTTCAAACATTACTTAACAGAGTGTTGGAATCTCCTGGGTAACAGCAAAGTGTGACCATTGAATATATGGCACCAGCAAAGTATGGGCTGCCAACTGAGCAGTAAACTGGTGCAGATATTTGTGTCTTACATCTGGTCAGTAGTCAAGATTGTAATTATATACAATTTTGCAGCCACAGGTCACTTGAAAATGACTTGTTTGTCAACTTATCCTTCAACCTGATGTCCTTCTTGAAATTTAACATGTTGCAAGTTTTTCCTGATGTTCCCTCTGGGGTCTTGAAAAGTTCAGACAGAGTTTTTCTGAGCCTTACAGGCAGTGCCAGCAATCCAGCTGTGAGCTGTGTTCTTCTGGGAAACGGACTCCGCTGTCTGCTCTTGTGGGTTGCTCTGATACAATTATCTGGTCTTTCTGTGGTGGTAGCTGGACCCATGGCTGAGGTGACTGAGCTCTAGGCTATGGTGGCTGGGCTTTGGGCAGGGGTGCCTGAGCCTGTCTATGGTTTCTGGGTTTTCAGCTGTCATTTCAGACATTTCAAGCTGGGAGATGTTTCCATGGTGACTTCTGATTCAGAATTGAGTCCCAGCCTGGTCTGACATTGCACAGACAATATCCAAAGGCAGAGGTCCTCTAAGATTAAGGGTGTATCAGAGATCCCTATAAAGTTACTGGGCAACTTTGTGCCCTACACAGTCGAATCGGTTTGAAATGTAGTATCTCAGAAGAGTTTCGATACCCTGACCCATGGTAGACAGGAACCTTATTTCTAAGAAGGAGTCTGCCTATGTGGGCTCAGCCTCCTGCCCTTAAAGAGCTACAGCCCCCTGCGAAACTGAAGTCACTAAAAGACCTGGAAGAAGGGAAAGGCCTGAGGGACCTCATTGAGTAGCTATATAGCATATATTATTATATAATAACAAAAGAATATAACATGTTAGGATACATATTATACAATAATAAATTGTAGGTATATATCTGAAGAGAGAGAGAGAGAGGGAGACAGAGAGAGAGAGGAAGAGAGAAGGAGAGAGAGAGGAAGAGAAAGAGAGAGAAAGAGAGAGAGAGAGAGAGAGAGAGAGAGAGAGAGAGAGAGAATAGGAAATTGCCTGACAATGCCATAGAGGGTGACAATATCAAATCCTCAGGGGAAGCCATGTGGCTGGAGAGACTTCATGGATCATTGAGTGTTGAGGTTCAAGTCTAAAGATCTTCAGCTGATAGAAGTCCTTATTGCTCTGGGAAGGCAGCGTTGGCTATACAAAGGCTACCATTTTAAATATAGTCTGTGGCCCCCAAACACCCATGAGAAACAGCCGGAAGAATGTCTTTTCAAATATCCAGACATTGTGGCCCTGCCATCTTGTTACCTGAAATCAACCATCAAAACATGTTTAAGGAGCAGAGGATAAGATTGACATAGATGAAGCGTAGAATATTCCAGTAGTAAGTTAAAGTCTACAAAATGAGTGAAAGACATTTCTCTCATTGTTTTCTCCAGTAATTGCTGGGCCCCAGAGCCTTCTTCCTGGTTCCCACCATGGCCTGGATCCTTGACTGCTCTCAGGTCTGTGTGGGTCTACCTAGGTCTATGGCTTTCCTCCACAAAGTAGCATTTTCCCATTGCTCTTATCAGGAATGAATCCCAAGAGTGCTGCCACAGTATAGTCACCATTTTCTAATGTCTGGTTGCTACATATATTGTTTAATTATCTTTGCCATAAAGTTTAACATTCATTTTGTGTAATACAAATACTACTGGTATTTCTATGTATATTTTAGTAGCCATGGTCCTATGGCCTGATAATTGCTAGGCACCTCCTCCATTATACTTTTTTATTAGATTGTACTTACTTGTTTTATTTCCTCAAATATAGATCTATCAAGTTTTCCCATGTTTTTGCCTCTAAAGTTTAAACGCAAATGTGTCTTCGTGAAAGGTGTCATCCGTTTCAGAGGACTTTGAGGTGTTGTCTACCCATTATAAAATGACCTCTTATCATTGAGGTTTACTTCCCAAATTGCAATCCTGATTTTTTTTAGGATCATCCTTCCAGTCAACAGTCTGTTTCACAGATACTCTATATTTTTCCAAAGAGAGAAATAAATAGAAGCAACAGTGGAAACATCATGTTTGGGCCTAAGTTCCTCAATTCTCTGCCTAGCACATGGGGCAGAAGAGCTCCAAAGCATGTTTCTTTAGATTTCTACCTTCCTGTAATTGTGTGCCCTGATCTCCACTGGTTTGGTAGATTTGAGTTGTAGAGAAATACTTGATTTTCATAATGTTCCATCTTTGATATCTCAGCCATCACCCCAGTCGTCTGAAGCTCCCACTGTATGATGACATGATGTTTTTATAAGATTGAATATGAAAGCCTCAACCATTGCACCAGGCCACAGATCAATCACAGCCACCACACAGAGAAAATTACCATTTGGCAACATCCATCATCTTTGTAAGTGCTACCCACATCTAACACCACCTGAGCCAGCTGCCCTTGTTGCTTGCTTATTCCTTTCTTTAGTGAGTTTGCAAGTCAACTAAAGGTTTTATTTCTTTCAGTTGGGGGAAGACAGGAGCATAGAAATGTTTTCACAAAGGCAAATAGTTACTTTTCTTGTCTGGAGTCTCCTGAAGCCAGCAGCTCCCACTCACATTGGATTTTTATGACATCTACAAAGAACTAAAACACTTCTTGGTTATTTGTCAATTCACTACATCTCTCTTCCTGTGCACCACTGACTTTGAAAAAGAAGATATAGTCATGCAGAGCAGAAGTTGTTATCTGTCATGGAAGATGAAGTAAAATAAATGCAGACTGCACATCTGTGTTATAGTTGGGTCACAGAACCCTTACATTGCAGTCCCTCAACAGACTGATAACTGACAGGGACTCTTGAACTTGCTCTGTGATTCCCAAGTTGTGTCTGTCCCCTGCGAGTCTCTGTCTTTCTCTGCATCATGCAGGTGTCAGGTGTCCTTCCTGCTCTAAACAAGAAGTCAATTCTGCAGTTGAAGTAAATGAATATATCTTTTGTTTTAAAGCCTGGATGTTTTTATAAATTAGAAAGAAATGAATCACTGTTCCTAAACAGTGAAAAGTTAAAAGCACAAGAAACAAATATATGTGTTTCTGAATTCCAGAGTATGGAGAGCAAATGGGTTCATGGACCAAGTCAGCCCTCTTTCTGGGTTTTTTGTTTGTTTTATTTTTTAATGGTCCTTGAAGTAATATGTTTTACAATTTAAATTATTGAAAACAAACCAAAAGATGAATATTTCATAGCACATAGAAATCATATGAAATTCAAGTTTAGTTGCCCTCAAATAAAGTTTATTGGTATACAAAAGTATTCATCCATTACATATTGACTATGGCTGTTCTGAAGTAGCAAAACTGAGCATTGGCAACAGAGAATATATGGTCAGTAAAGCTTAGAGGAGTCATTGTTTTCCAAACTGTATTCCAATACAGAAACTGACCTAGGACTAACTGCTTATTGGCAATTGGGTTAACTCATACCACTATTCAGACTGGAACTACCCTGCATGATCTCTCAGGGACATTAGCCATCTGAGATGTTAGGCCAATCTTCTCTTGCCCCTTTCTCACTGTCTATTATTTTTCTGGTATAGATTTTCTTCAACTTCATGCTTCAGCCTTCCCTTGCCAGCTCCACATTTTTACCAGCTGATTTCATGTTTTGTTTCATGTGGAGAAAAATTAGGCCACCATACATGAACTCTTTAAAGGGGTTGCCTTTGCTCTTTTTTCCTCCTACACCTAATACTACCTTTCCTCTTTCAAAATATCTCCACTCAGTATTTATGACCTGTCGATCCCTGTAGCATTATTTCTCTTCAAGGATGATGTTCCACCCAAAGTCCTTGTTTCTTCTAGATCACCACACTTCACCACCATATTTCCCCTGAACACATAAACATTACTTTAGCTAGAAAATGTTTACTATACAAAATAATAGTTTTCATAGGACATTTTTCCAAATGTATACAATGTATTGTGGCTACGTTTCCCCATATCCATGCTTTGTCTCCATTTACATCCTCATGGATTCTTCTCAAAAGGTCTGTATTTGCATCCATGCCTTTTTATTGTATAGATTCTGTATGTCAGCGAAGAGTGTGATACTTGTTTTTCTGAGTCTGGTTTATTTCCTTTAACATGATGAGCTCCAGTTCTATTTATTTTCCTGCAAAGGACATGATATTTATTTTTGGCTGCATAATACAACATTGTGCATATATCACATACATTTGTGTCTGTTCATTGTGAATACTACTATAATAAACATATGTTTACAGGTATTTATGCTGTTTGTTGACTTACAGTCCTTCAGGTATATATTCAGGTGTGCTATAGTATCGCATAGCTTCATTTTCAGGTTTTCAAGGAACTTCTATAGTGATTTCTCTATTTGCTGAAATAGCTTACATTCTTATATGTAAATTAATCATCAGTGAACAAAGAATAATTTTACCCCTCATCCTCTCTGAGAATTTGCTCTTCTGTAAACATGATTTTTGAAGAAAACAGCTAATGAAAAAATTTAAAATTATCTCATGCCTGTGTCTTCTTTTAGCCATGCTTATTTCATTCTTCTAATACCTACCCATTTAAAAATTCTTTCCTTCATGTCTCACTGACTTGTGAAATGGTATATATTTTTTTTAATTTGGAAGATGTAATATAAAAGGTAAGAGTCTGCCTCAAGAGGACCTTAAATTCCTGTGCTAGGCACTTTGAACTTGATCTAAGAGTGAAAGACAATGAATGAAGCATCTCAACCTCCATCTTCCATCTAACTTCCCCTCCCAATGTGTGATATGTTTCTATCAATCCTTCATCATTCCATTTATTCTGGCCATCTGAATACCAACAGAAGGTCCTGAAGAATGCAGCAAGCTTCTGTGCCCTGTATTCTTGCAGAAAGACATGAAAATCTTATTGCATAGTCAAAGAAGAAAGGCAGAATCTGATTGATGCTTTGTAAAGATAACTAGAGAGAGAATGAGGAACGAATTTAATTTGGTGAAGCTGAATGCAAAGATGTGAGTTAAGAAGTTGATAGAATGGTCCAGACAGGGCATAGGCTTCACTCTTATAATAAAGGGTTTCTTAGGGGTCACTGAAATCAGCTAAGAAATGAAACCGAGCTCTTTAGAGAGAGATGCTTTTAAGTTCATAATAAATTAAATATAACCTTTTCAACTCTACCAGTGTCATTTTCCATTTAATTCAGAACAGTTATGACTAATTAGGCTGTCTATTTAGGATCTAATTCATGCAATGAGAATCTTGCTTTTCATGGATCTGTGACCACAAGGATCTTCTAATCCATTTGAGTCTGATTCCAAAATCCTATAATTTCTCATTGTCCATAGCAAATACCCATTTTTAATAAACTCTGCTAGACTGCATGCTCACTTGCCTGGGCATGGGAAATCCAAATTATCTTTGGGTGTTTTTAGCATGATGTTGCTATATGAATTAATTGGTTTGGTAAAGTAGTTCAGCTGTATGAAAAGGACCACCCATTTCAGAAAGCCCAAATGGTAATAACAACAACAAAATGGATGGATGGTGCAACAATTCACTCCCTCTTCCTTTACCTTGCCATTCTGCTTAATCTGCAACATCTCATCTCCTTTCTTTACCCAGCCTGAGGTTTTATGATTGACTTCTCCAGTTCTCAGGCTTGGGGCACAAAATGAGTTATACCATTGATTTCTTGGGCATCTGGATTATAAACAGTGGATCATGATTTTTTTCACAATACATATATCTCTGTTTATATTTACATCCCTATCCATCTGTATGTACATCTGTGAGTATACCTGTATGTATGTCTAATCTCCTATTGGAGATCCCCAACTAGTGAACTGTAAATGACTCTAACCCATCTGTCTCCAGTTCAGTACATTTCACTAGGTGTATAGTTGTGTTACCAGCATAACTGAGGTACTCTTTGGGGGTTCTTAGTCTCATTAATAAATTTATTTAGAAATGCTTTCAAATGGAAGCTCAAGTACAATTTTATTAGAGTTTAAGAAAAAATAGAACATGTTAGGTAAAAATCCTGGCATCCACCAAGAGGATATAGAGAAAAAGCCATGCATTTTACATTGAGCAAGAAATAGAAATATTGTTAAGGAAGGAAAAGAGGTCAGACATGTTGTTGAATGCCTTTAATTTCAGTGATAAAGAGGCAGAAGGATCTCTGTGAATACCAGGACAGCTTGGTCTACATAGTGACCAGTCAGGGCTACATAGTAAAACTCAGTCTGAAATAAAATTAAACAAGTAAACAGTATCAAATAAAAAAATAAGTGGGGGCAAGAAAGGAACAAGCACTTCCAGGGTGGAAATGAGGTACTGATCCAAGGAAAGAGCCCAAAAAGCATGAAGGGTTTTCTATACAGTTTCACTTTCCCATTTGTATTTCATATGGCCTTTGTTTGGCACATGTTCTTTAGATGAAGCCAGAAGGAAGGGATCCCATTCTTTCTCTGTAAACTAGTTTCTTTCCCATGTTAATTTTGATGCAGCTTTGTTTGTTTGTTTGTTTCCACTCTCCCATCTCAGTAGGATTCAGCTGATTTTGAATGAATGAATAAACAAAGAGACTTGTGAACTCGGAGGTGGCTGCTGGCTTCTACCCAGAATTTATTAGTTATCTATTAAATAATTTCTTTGTGGAAAGAACTGTTCTAGACACTTATATCTGTATGTATGGTAGACAGTTTTTCCTCTAGTTATAAAGTTAGAATCTATTATGTATAGAAAATCATCAGAAAGATAATGTGTATACAGTGGATATATTCTTTGAAATGGTGCCATTTGTGCATATAATACCTATTTGCTAGTTGGTTTTCAGGTACTGTAACTAAATATCTCAGATAGTTATCCTGGAAAGAGGACAGATTATCCTTGATAAGTTTGGGGCATTCTATCCATTGTCAGTTGGCCTGTTGCTTTTCAATATTGTGGGAGCAAGCCTTCATATAAGGATAAGAAGCAAAAGGAAGAAATAGGAGATGCTGGTATGCTAACATTCCCTTCAAGGATCCCTCATATTGGATGATCTCCCATGAGAATATATCTCTTAATGTCTTGGTCAGCTTCCCCACATGGTCAATCTGTGTTTGCCCCCCCCCCTTTTTTTTTCTTCTGCCATGGATACAAGGAAACTCGAGCAATTTGGTCGAAATGTTCTCATTCAATAAAATTCGTGGCAAGACTCACCATAACTATTAATAAGGATTTTGCCAGATTATTTTGTTTTCAGGTTCCAACTTTTAAATCTGTTTATGAAATCCTTTCCACTTCCCTCCAATCCTCGTTCTTGAGGGTTAATTCATGTTGAGCCAATGTTTTCCTCTCTCTCTCTCTCTTTCTCTCTCTCTCTCTCTCTCTCTCTCTCTCTCTCTCTCTCTCTGAGACAGGGTTTCTCTGTAGCTTTGGAGCCTGTCCTGGAACTGACTCTGTAGACCAGGCTGGCCTCAAACTCACAAAAATCCTCCTGTTTCTACCTCCTGAGTGCTGGAATTAAAGGGCAGTGCCACCACTGCCCGGCTGAGTCAATGATTTCTCAATGTACCAATTCCTTGTATATCCATTCTTGTCATATGTACTAAACAGACAATAACCATTCACAAATCAAAAAAAAAAATCAGGAGCCAAGATTTCCTTAAGATACCAACATCATATGATACCATCTAAAATGAAACATTGCAAGATTTACAGAAATTAAATTAAACAGCAATGAAATTATATAAAAGAGGAGAACCAGTTTGAGTTGATGTGGAGTATTTTGTTGTTTTCTATGACACTTGTGACTTCACTTGAATGTTTACAAGTTACATAGAATTTCTCAGTATTTTTAGGGAAGACTTGTTTACTAAATCATAGATGGCCAGACCTCTCAGTAAAGGACTTACCCATCTATGGACTCCATTGTTCTCTCAACCAATGTGTTTTTAGCTCATACAATGTGGAAACCACGCTATTAAATGCTAGAGAAATATGGGCAAGTAGTAGAGAATGCACTCCTGCCCTCAGGGAGAACTCCAATTAGTGAGGAAGATACACGCAAAAAAGATAACTAATAACACAATCTTTCTAATAACAGAGAGTAAGAGACAAGTTAGTGATAAGATAATCAAGATCATTGTAGTTCCAAGGAAGAGGCAATTAAATTTAGCTGGAAGTGGGATATGAACTGCCTTCCAAATTTTAGATCTACTTTAAATAGGCAAATAAAAGAAAAGAGAGGACCATCTGGTTTTGCACTCCATCATGCCATTGAAGCTATACTCTGAACCATTTCCAATAACCTCTAATTGCTGTCTGTAATAGGCTTTCCTCTGCCTTTGTCCTTACTCACTTTGCAGGAATTGACATGAAAACTTCCTCCCTCTCTGGTTTTCTAACAGTTTTCTGAGTGTTGATGTTATTTCTTTGGTTGGATTTTCCTCCTTCTGGGGCATGAATCTGGGAGATTTAGTGCAGCAGATTTTGTTCTGCCCTTTTCCAGCCCTTTCTTGCCTCCTATTGCTCAGGTTCAGGTTTTGTGTGCAGGTAGTACAACTGAGGACATTGACCTGTAGTTTGCCGTGGGCAATGCAAGGATCAGCCTCTTTAGCTGGGAAGATGGAGTAAGTCACTGGCCTTCAGCTTCGGGAACTACAGGGAATGTTGGAGTATGAAGTTGAGTGGTTCTTCCCCATCCCATGTACTCCATAGGATGCTGACTCTGTAAGGCTGGGTTAAGTTGTTCTTACTGTTGAGGCTGGTACACAGCGAGCAAGCAAAATTTAGGCAAAACAGTGGAGTCTAGTACAGATAGTTGATGCTGCAAGCATCTCTGAGTTGCAAAAACATATTAAGAAGTGGCTGAGATTGAAACATAGTGGCAAGTCAAATGTGAATATAGCAGCTAGTGGTGTAATTTCATTCCTTCAGTGCTGAGTTGAGCGGGTGCATCGTCTGTCTGCCTGTGGGTGCAATATTATTCTCTTAACACTGATGGGGGGTTGTTGTCAGATTTTAAAATAGGTATGACAGTGCTGCTGTCTCTGCATTTGAACCCGTAGCAGGCACTGACCTTTCCAGTCTCTGAGTGATTAAAGCTCTTATTAATTTCCTGGGGACAGAGTAGTAGGGGTTCATTAACATGTGGGGCTCTAATTAGCCTGAAAGGGTCTGCCTCTTCCTTACTCTTCCGTGGAACCAAACTATAAATATAGACATATAAGAAAAAACACTCAGAGCCGTCACTGAAATAAAGAGATGTTGACTGGTCCAGGGCAGATCTTTAAACCAAAATGGGTACCCTGCTTTCCTTCCCCTGATCTCGTGGGATCCAATCAAGCTTCTTCAGAACTGTATCTGGAAGGGATGGCCCAGTGTGAAAGGAAACCTGAGGGGGTCTAGAACAACCCTAGAAATAATTATTGACTGGGACATAGTGTGAAGTCTCTTCTGAGCCTGCACTTCTATGAATAGCAACTGTAAGGAACAGCAAAAAAGAATTAAAGTCCCTTGGTGTCAAAAGAAGGGGGGATTTAATAAGAGCTTTATGCCTAGGCAGGATTTTAATGAAGAGGATAATGACCATGTTCTCCATTTCTCACCCTAATAAGGAATGAATGCACAGGGTGACTGAGAGCAGTTGGGTTGGTTAATATTTGGGCTTCCTCACAAGGCAGGGGACCTTGTGTGCGGAGCCAGTGAGCAGGCAGGGCCTACATCTAGTTTAGTATACCTGTAACTGGGCGGGATGCTGCACATGGAACTCTCTGATGGCAACAGTGACTCCATCACGTTAGGTGTCTGAAGCACTCTGAAGACTGTCAAACACTGCAACGAACGCCCAGGAAGGGAGTCATTTTTTCCATCCTCTGCCTTGTCCAAAAGACCTCAGCAAATAGGACGGAAATCCAGAAAACTGAAGCAAGACCTTGTCAATACAAGGTTGGCTGTCAAAGACCAACCATTGTGGTGTTCCTCATTCCTCTACCCTGAGGTGCCAGGTGTTTGGGTCCCAAGGACCAATTTGAAGGTGGGAGCATCAGATTCTGTTTTCAACATTGCTCTTTGGTATTTTGGTCCAAGCCTAGCTATGATGCTGCTCAGAAGTCCCCATCACTGGATCCCTTATTTTCCCCACCTGTGTATCCACCTAGGTAAGAGTTGCCTGGTAGGGTCAATTTCTGAACATGTAACAGAAAGGATTTGCTAGACAGAATTTCCCTGAAGGCCTAACCTGTCCTTTCATTCTTGGTCTGAGCTCATCTCACTCAAGTCTGGCACCAGAAAAGAGCACTGGGCAACCAGAGTCTACAGAGAAGGTGAAGGGAGAGGAGGCTAGATACATCCTGCCACAGCCCAAGAAACTCAGTGATGTATAATTGGGCCTCTAAGCCAGCCACATTCAGAATCTGTATGTGGTAAATGGGAACAAACATGCACTATATAGAGGCTGAAACTCATAGAACTTAGCTGTAAATCATAAATAAATACTTGGAGATGGCACTTTTTAATTAAAATTTTTATTTTTAAAGATGGCATTTTAAATAGATGGCCCCTCAGTATATTATACTTATCGGATACTCAAGCTTCTTATAACCCCAGGGGGACATTTGGAGATATAGTATTAAAATGTTGCTAAGATTTATAATATATGGTAAAACATTAGAAACCAACTCTGCATTCCCATATGAGTGTAAGTGAAATGATCCTGGTGGGGCACTTAGCAGAGTGCCTGGCGAAAGATGAGTGCACAACTCTGCAAAGGGCAATTAGCCGCTGTCACCTGTCACTGCTGGGTTCCCACAAGGTTCCTCAGTCAGCCCTTTGGACACTAAAGCAGTATTGGAATGGGAGACCAGAGCTTGGATTTTCTAAATGTCTAACCCTTGGCTACTTCCTTCTGTCTTCTTGCCTCACTTGACCATATTCCTGCCCCTTGTGGCCATGATTGCAGGAGAAATGCATGTTTAATTAGTTATGTGTGCTGCTACCTACTGACCAAATGCATTTCAATACTTAACAATTTTCACTGCTGCTTCTGTTTTCCAAGCCCTCTGGAGAGAGCTCCTTTTTGGTGGGTAGTCTCCTAGAGGCTGCCAGTTGTGACAAAACAGTAAGTAAAGCAACCCTGCCCACCACACACAAAGAGGCAAAGCTTTCTCCGTGGACATTTTTTTCCTTAGAACTCACAGAGATTTGCTTGTTTCTGCCTCCCAAATACAAGAACTACAGGACTGTGATACCAGGCCAGGCCCTGGCTTATAAATGATGTTCATTTAAAACAAAGAACGTTTTCACATCTACCCACAGTCATGGTTTGTTTCCATTGACTAGTAAAGTAGAAACTGCATTATTTGTGATTAACAATGATAGCTTTGATGACCTTAAAAAATGCAATGGCGGAGAGTACTCTATTTTCTGAAATTTTGTATGAGAGCTTATTCTTCCTTCACCAAGTACAAAATTTACCCCAAAACAATGGGTTTCATCCCCTTAATTTATATGGACTTTTGAGATTTTGCATGAAAGACTTTTTTTTTTAAGAAAATTTGAATTTTCATGAAATGGTCACATCATGGGAAAACATCACAAATGTTCTTTCTGTTAGTCTCCCCTTGTGTGATGTCCCAATTCTCTTGCTGATGGTGGCATTGTGGTCTATTTTTTGCCACAGTTATTCTTCATAGTGGATATTGTCAATCTGATTTGTGTCATTAAGGAATGAAAGTTTCAGGTAGTCTACATCCTGGTTAGTTTTTGTACATTTGACAAACTAGAGTCATTTGGGAAGAGGGTACCTCAATTGAGAAACTGTACCCACCTAACTGGCCTGCAAGGCATTTTCTTAATTAGTGATTGATCACATAGAGCCCAGCACATTGTGGTTTCTCCCACCCCTGGGCAGGTGGTCCTGGGTTCTATAAGGAAACAGGCTGAGCAAGCCATGAAGAAGTAGCCGGTAAACACCACCCACCACCCCCTCCGCCATAGCCTCTGCTTCAGTTCCTGCCTCCAGGTTCCTGCCTTGAGTTTCTGGCCTAACTTCCCTATATGCCCAAGTGTGATCTGAATGTAAGCTGAGATAAAACCATAAAACCTTGCCTCCCTAGTTGCCTCCCTTAGTTGCCTCCCTTAGTTGTGATAACATAGCATGTTATCACAGCAATAGAAATCCTCTCCTAACTGTCACTGCATACTCTTTGTGTCCTGTCCTTAGAGTTAAGCTTGTTCTCATCTGGTCAAAGCAGATAGGTGTTCATGCTATGTGTCCTCCAGTAGAGCCCAAGAGCTGTAGGCTGTTTTGTGAGCATTGCTCTAGTAACCTAAGCTTTTGCTCTGTTTTATTATTATTCATAGATAAATACTTCATAATTTACCTGTGCCTTCTTTGATTTAGGGGTTTGGGAGCTATTTTTCTTTTCTTTCCTTTTTTCCTGTTTTTAGAAATCTGATGGTTTTACCATGTTCCCTTTCCTTCCTATTCAAACTCAGAGATTAATTCATACTTTCTCCGGGCACATCTAGTCTGAATAAGAAGAATAAATGTACCTTGGTAACTACTTTAGTAACTATCTACATCCACTAGAAAAGAATGTTCAGTGAGACACTGTGGTACTTGGTGTTTTGTTACTGTCAACTAGATCAAGCTGGTTGATAGTGTTGTTTCAACCTTATATTTCCTACCTTCTTCTAGCTTACTTTTTTCTTTAATAATTGCTGAGTTTGTCAGTTGTTGCTTCACAGATTTGTTTGGCATTCAAGAAACCAAGCTACTCTCCCATGCTGGCTGTTTTTATGATGTAGCTTTTTCCCATTTTACTGTTGGTCTGTATAACTTTCTGTGTAAAATATGCCTTGTGTATACAGTCAATTCATGCTTTCCTATCGGTCCTGGTAACCTTTGTACTAAAGCTAACACTAGGAGCTTTAAATCCATTCCCATTTCATACAATTATTACTTGGGTTTGACTTCAGTTTACCTTGTAGCTCTTTTTCATGTGTACTTTTTGCTTTGGTTTTTCATTCCACAACCCTCTTTTATGCTAATCCAGTATTTTTAGGCTATTGTTTATTTCCTCCATTAACATCTTGGCTATAATTGGATTATTATAATTGAATACTCTATTTATAACGAAGGGTATGCCTACTTACCTCTTTCACACTGCATCTCACCTGTTTTGATACTCACTTCCTTGTATTTCATTCCATTGATCTGCCTCTGTGCCCGTGAGATTAGTTCCTTTTGCTGTTATGCTTTGGCTTTAAGCAGTCCCCTTTGCAAAAGGGAATCAGAAGAAGTAAGCAAACACAGTCATTTATATTTACCCATGTAGTTACTGTTTCTACCTGTACATGTCAGCTTCCATCTGGCGTCATTTTCCTTTGAATTGAAAACATCTTTTAACATTTCTCCTCATGCAATCCTGCTGACAACACATTTCCTAGGCTTTCATTTATAAAAAAAGGTCTCTATTTCACTCATGCCTGTGAAATCTGGGCTGCAACTGCTGGGTTGAATTTTCTCTTTCCTTTTTTTTTTTTAGCAATTTAGAGAGGTTGTCCTGTTGTTTCCACCCCCTATTGTTAGGATGGGAAGTCCAAGTTTTTTGGCGGTCTTACTTCTCTTCCATGTGTTCTTTTAATCTGGTGTGCAGGATTTTGAATTTTATGTGCCTACCGGTGGCACTCCTTATATCTGTCCTCTTTGATGCTTGCTGAACTTCATAAATCAATAGATTGGTGATTTAAAAAATTATAAAAATTGAGAAATCCTTTATAATGTATCTTCAAATGTTTGCCTAATACCAATGTCTTCTTTTCTTGGGTGCCAGTTACATAGAATTAGCTCATTTGGCACTGTTCTGTATGTGTTTGAAGTTATATTTAATTTATGCAATTTTTCTGTTCTTAAAGTTGAATAATGTCTATTTATCAGACTTCAAATTCACTGAATGTTAAATGGCATGGTGGGTATGCTAATGAATCCAGATTGTCGGCTTTCTATTTCAGTGGGACATCTCAACTCTACATTTCCATTTGGTCCTTTTAGTGTTTCCTTTCTTATGTTGAAACTTCATTTATAGCTCCATATCGTTTTTTATGAATGTATTTTTGATGTAATTATTTGAACACTTTTACAAAAGCTGCTTGAAATTCTGTAGGCTAAGTCCAGCATCTGTTAGTGTGGTCTCAAGTCACTCCCGGCTACTTTTATGCTTAGGAATAGAATGCTGTTTTCTTTTTCTTTTTGACTCTCTTCCTCATAGTTAGTGAAGATAGTCACTAGATTCTGTTGTCTACTCTGAGGTCCTGGTGTTTGTTGACTAGACAGCTAAGTTGCAAGCTGATGGCCTTGACATAACTTGCTAGGACTCAGCCACTAAGCTCTACCTCCATGGGATGCTGTCAAGACTTCATTTTAGACTTTGCTAGAGAGGATATAGCTTGCCTCTTTTCTTCTGTGTTTTCCTCCTGTTTGCTAAGGGCCTCCTGTTTGCTATCTCAGCTACACAGCTCAGCATGGTTAAGAAGTAGAGCTAGTTGTTTAGCAACAGGTCAGACCCCCAGCTCTCCAAGCACTGCTGGTCCCCAGTCAGGCCCGCAGTGTGCATGCTGCCCAGCCCTTATTCCACAGCAGCTGCCATTGAATAAACTGTTGGTGTCTCTCCCAGTGGGAACTCAAACAGCCATGGCTTGTGAAGAACCAGCCTGTCTTCATCTTTGGCTTTAAAAGACACCTGATAGTAAAGATAAATTAGGTTGATTCCCCTTTATGATTAAACCTCAGTTTCTCAAGGATTGGGCTATGTCCCACCTGTTAACTACAAATGGTTCTGTACAGCCTATTCCAAGAATGGCAATCACGTCTTTGTTTCAGGAGTTCACTACAAGTAACTTGTTATGCCTGTGTTCTGCTTCTGTAACCCCTGCCTATTTTAATGCCAAACACCTTATTTGAAAACCCGCTGCCCCTGAGATAAATAAATCTTGTCTTTCTCACATCTGGGGCTGTTCTCTAAAATTCTGATTTAGGGTGAAACAGCTGGCTGGCCAGTCCCAGGTGCATCTCTAAAATAAAGCTTGCTTCAATTAGACAATCATGGATTTTTCTCTTTCTCCTAACAGTTTCCAGGTTTAACTCCTGCTTCCTTAGTGCACGGGTTCCTCCTCTTCAGTTTCCCACCCCAGGGTTCCAGCACCTCCAGCTGCTTTGCACTAGGATGTCTGCCAAATCTGCTGAGCAGGAATGATGGTATGCTCTGCCTGCAGACACAGTTCTTTGGGACATCATCATTTGGAGAGTCCTATACAGTTGTGAGTCACTTTCTTGACCATTTCAGTCTGGTGCTAGCTCTACTATATGGCTGGGAAACAGTTGCATATGTAGTTCTGTGCCTGTTTTAGCTGTACTCTAACACAGTTGTTCCATGTGGTCAAAAGAGAACATTATTGATATTATCTATATAATCACAAGGGAGTGATAATGTCTTTTTAGTATGCACACTAGATAATAAGGGTCTGTAATTGGTGAAGCTTTGTGTATATCAACCATTGCTTTGAACACCATACTTATAAGCTTTCTTTATTTCTTTTTGGTATTTTTTGAGACAAGGTTTCTATGTGTAACAGCTCTGGCTGTCCTGGAACTCACTCTGTAGACCAGGCTGGCCTCAAACTCACTGAGATCCATCTGCCTCTGCATCTCCAGTGCATGCACCACTACCGCTTGGCTCATTTAATTCTTGAACTAGCTCTCGAGATTGCGCCCTTTCCATTGAGAAATTAACACACAGCAATAAAGTATCTGCCTAAATTGGCCCATTTACAAAGTTACTGACTCACCCACTACTTACACCTTTTATTTCTAACAATTGTAGGAGAAAGTAAAAAGTCATGGGAAAGGACTAGAACACGGAGTATGTCCAGACTCACCAGTAATGGATGAATAATAGAAATGGCATCATACTGATTCTGAGCTTTGGCTCCTTACTACCATGTGGCACCATGTTTACCCCATCCTCCAGATTATCCTATAATCACCACTGAGCATTGCAGCACAGGAAAGATCCTGAGGGTCATTTGTATTTTCTTCCCTAGCCTTATCCACTGTCTTCTTTTTCTTAGTTTGGATGAGAGCTCATAAAATGTACCAAGGAAAGCAGCTTGTTTAAAACACAAACCTTTAGATGGAATAATGCAAACTAGATTGGCTGTTTGATCTATTGGTGACAAGTGCTAAAACACATGTGCATTGATTTTCTTGAGGAGTGTATTTCTAAGGGTAATTTAATAGTAGTATTGAGCATAGCTTTTACTGGTGGGGAGGAGGAGGGGAGCCGGGAGGAAGAGAAGGAGCTGCTAATGGTGTTTTCCTAATGCAATTGCTTGGGTCAGTAGAAAGCTGTCACAGCTTAATGCACTTGCTTTTGGAGGATGTTATCATGTACAGGATTAGGCCATTCCACAACATGAAAACAACAGCCACTTGTTAGAGGGGGAGCTTTTTAAAGACCTTCTATCAAGCCGTTATGATCATTTGAAGAAATTGGTTATGGTTCTTATTTCTCTACCTTTAATTCAAAGTCAAATCTAAGTGCTAGGAAGAAAAAGCATTTAACTTCCACTAGCAGGTGGGAAATGGCAGAATAAACTGCTTCAAAAACTCTTTTTTTCCTTTCCCTGTCCATACATGGAAATTATACCTTATTTCTAAAGGGCATTAAGGGAGTTTCAGTATGCTGTATTTGTGAGAAATCTCTGAAGTGCCTTTTGGCATGATGCTCTGTTCTTTTGTTCAGGAGAGGAATATAGAGCTGACATTGGAACCACAGCTTCTGATGTTCAAAAGGATCCACTGAAAAGTTCTGTGCTGTATGTTAAGTTTCTGTTTGCCTCCCACTTTTGGTATTTACAGTGTTCCAAATGCATAGTTCAAAACTTCTCTGTAACAGGGAGATATAGAAAATCCCATGATTGGATCAGGAAGAAATTCTTAGGGATCAGTGAATGCATTCATTTAACAATTTTTTTTTTTTGAGTACTAGGAGGCTAGTGAGTAGAGATTGTATCCAGCAAGTAAGCATGCATAGAGAATGGGGAAGTTGGAGAGTCAGTCAGGGATGCGAAAGTCAAGTATAGGTAGCCCAAGGACTTCAGAAAAAAAATTTAAGTAAAATAAGAAACCATAGAAAGACTCTTGGTGAGGATAAGGGTCAAAGGAGTTAATTCACTTTAAGGAAGTGGCATTATGGATTCCCAGTGGAGAATGGGAATTACCTGGTTTGCAGGAAAGAGGTGATGGATGGGAAAGAAGCAAGTGTGTAGATACGATAACTTGGACTAGAGAAGGTAAAGAGTAGAGAACTCACTTCAGACATGTCAGGAAGAAGCCACCGGATCTTCTGATGACCCTGAAAGGTGGTTATCCAAGAGTAATCTTATCTTGAACTTGATATTGTTTATACTAAAGTAGTGAAGGCTGAGTTCAAAGTGAGCAGGAGTAGATGATAGATTTGCAGGGAGAGAAATCCAGGAACAGCCCCTGGGAGCTGTTGGCTTTGAAATGCTTTAGAAACCATGCAGGAAAATAGCCAAGGTTGGAAATTTGATGTGGTTAAAGATGTAATTGCTTTAAAATAAGAATTTATGATCTGTATTGCATAAAAACAAAAAGAATTGTATTCTGAAACTCAGTAAATACTCCCAGAGATCATAAGATCACAGCTCAGAGAATTAGCTGAAGATAAAACCTGAGAAACAGCAGCACAGTGACTCCACCTTAAAGCCTGAGACAAGATACAGTGTCTGTATGCCTGTTTCCCCTTGTAAAAGTCTCAAATTCTATATTACAGCAACTTCCATATTAGTAAATTCCAAATTAGCAGTGTCTGTTACTAGTAGTAACTCTGTTTGTTACTTTGGATCTGGAAGTTTATTAGAATTATGGAAAGAAACAAATGAGCTCAGTGTGTGCTCCTCTTGCATTGGGTTAAGCTGGGAATTGGTACTATCCCATCCTGCCCCACAGTGACCATGAGCAGAAACTAGTTTGCTCACCCTATAAATCTAGTATTTTCCTCCAAGTCTGAGCCTCTTTTTGATCTCTTTCAGTTCTAATTTTAGGTTTTAAAATGTAAGTCTGTCCAAAACATTACTAAAATGCTAAAATTGAGGCAAGCATGGTGGCATGCATTTTTAAGCCCAGCACTGGGGAGGCAGAGGCAGGCATGTGACTATAAGTGAAAGACCAGTGTTGTCCACATAATGCTGTTTTTTTTGTTTGTTTGTTTGTTTTTTGTTTTTTGTTTTTTTTTTTTTTTTTTTTTTTTTTTTTTTTTTTTTTTTTTTTTTTTGGTTTTACGAGACAAGGTTTCTCTGTGTAGCTTTGGAGCCTATCCTGGCACTTGCTCTGGAGACCAGGCTGACCTTGAACTCACAGAGATCTGCCTGCCTCTGCCTCCTGAGTACTGGGAATAAAGGTGTGCACCACCTATGCCCGGCCATAGTGCTGTTTTTAAAAATCCATTTTATGAAAAAAATTCATTTTATGGAACTTTACAAAGATTAAACAAAGTGACATTCAGCCACTCAGATTGAGTGAAAAAGAGGCAAAGTTCTAAATTCACATGGTCAAGCTGTAAGAGAGTACCTTACAAGAGAATATAGTAACAACTTGCTCTGATTTGGTTTCTGTTGCTGTTATAAACACCATGATCAAAAGCAACTCAGGAATGAAAGTGTTTGTTTCATCTCACAGCTTACAGTCCATCATTGAAGGAAACCAGGAGTTCAAGGCCACAACCTAGAGGCAAGAACTAAAGCAGAGATCTTGGAGAATGCTGCTTACTGGTTGTTCCCAGGCTCAGGTTCAATGGCCTTTCTTATATAGCCCAGGACCACATGCCTAGGGGTGGTACTGCCTACAGTGGGCTGGACCCTCTTAGACCAATTAATAAATGAGAAAATGCCTTCACAGATATGCTCACAGACCAATCTGATGGGAACAATGCTTCATGTAGGGTTCCTTGTTCCAGGGGTGTCAAGTTGACAACCAGAATTAGTTATCACACAACTGTCAGTCTATGAAACAGATGCATTTCATTTAACAGGAAAATTTCCAGGATAGATACCACTAAAGCTGAGTCAGGAAGAAAATGAAAATATGGGTAGGCCTGTAAAAGGTAAATATATTAATTTATAAGGCAAAAAGGTATATTCCTAGAGAAATTCCTGGCCCAGATATCTTCACAGATGAATTCTACCAAACACTGAAAGAAGTAAGAACAATTCTTCATCTAAGTAAGATAACAAGGTAAATTGTAGAATATTCTTCCTCTCATCCTATAATGTCATTATTGCTCTAATACCAAAGCCAAACAATACTACCACATTAAAGAAAATGACAAACCACAGAGATCTGCCTGCCTCTGCTTCCCAAGTATTCTGGGAATAAAGGCATGTAGCACCAATGCCCAGCCTTTCTTTCTTTCTTTCTTTCTTTCTTTCTTTCTTTCTTTCTTTCTTTCTTTCTTTCTTTCTTTTTTCAAACCAATATTTCTTAGGGATACAGACTTAGACCTTCAATTCATTGATTAAAAGAAGATAAAACCCAACTTCTCTTTTGGAAAAAAAAATACAAAACTAAGCAAACATCTCTAAAAAGTTGGAATAGAAGGAAACTCTCTCAAAATTGAGGAAGTACACATATGAGAAAGACACAGCCGTCACCCTGATGGATGGCGATGTAAACGTACCCCCTACCAATGCACAGGCCACACTGAGTTGATTTTAAGAGAAGCCCAAGTTTCAGAGGCAATGTGTTTGGGGTCATAGTTGTCACCTAAGGGCTTGTCCTGCCTTTTTTTTATTTTCATTGATGCCTTGGGTATTCCAAAGTTCCTAGACAGCAGGAGTTATTTTTGCTTGTGAATTTAGATGCTATGTGGCATACCTTAGCTGTGATTTCTTAGTTACTGGTACTCAACATCCAAGGCAGACATATTCTTTCCTTCTTTTAGGTTAATGAATTAAGCTCTTCAGTTTTTCGACCTCCCACCCCCATTATAGTGACAGAGTTATCAGAATGGGGTTCTTGGCTTTACTTTGTATGTCTGTTTGCATACCTCATCTCTCAGCCCTGGATTCCTCAGAAGGTTCAGCTATACCAGTGTAAGCTTTAGTGGAATACCCACATTTCTGGGGTAGGGAGTTTTACATTTTACCCTTTGTAATCAGGGAATCAATTATTTTGTCATACTTTAGAAGCATTTCTATGTGTTTACACAAAGTTGCCTTAAGTAAGTTTATTACGTTACGAAAACTTAGGCCTATCTTCATTACTTTTTAATCATTTAATTTACTGAGATTCAGAAATCAATAACTAGGATATTGTACTAATCCTGCAGTGGGCAATACACAAACTTTTCTATGGGATTTACTGTTGGGGGTGGGTGAGTGTGGTAGGGGGTGTTACCTGCCAGGTCCAGGTGGTCAACTTACCTTTTCAAAGTAAAACATTGTTATAGCTCCACCTGGACAGACAGGAAAATTTAGGTTCAATAAGATTGAAGACCATAGGTTTTGCAGCCTGTGTTCTTCTGTGTCATCTTACAGAACACTAATTGAACAAAATGTTTAACTTGTCAATTAAACAAGCAGATAAAGTTTAGGATGACACTGTGTGTGCATTCTTTCTAAACTCAGGGTTCATATTTTCACTATGCCTATTGGTGCCCTGTGTGGTGTAATTTCATATGTGATTTTGAATAACTGCCTGTCCATTTTTTTTCATTTGGTTACTCATCCCATTGTTTTGAACTGCTCTTGGATGTTAGTACTTGGCAAGGAGAATTGTATACAACATTGGCCTGGCCTTCCAGGATCTGCCCTCTGCTATCATTGTGCTATACCTATTCTTTTGGAGGTACAAAATATACATATCTAACAGAAAGCACCACTTGGAGCCTTTGGTCTCTTCTTTGTAATGTCCTTTGTGTCTGCAATCACCAGATTCCCTGTCCAATCCATTCCAAGTCCTCTTCTATGGCTGGCCTTGCCTCTTCTATAAGGCACTCCTTTAGCCTCTAAAACTGTCTATTTTTAGTGGTTGAAGGCCAAGAACTCATAGTAGCAGAGAAAGAAGTAGATTAGTTGAGACCTAGTTGCCAGGTCACTTCTGGTACATTCTGTTCTGGTGATGAGGCATGGGGAATCCAGGGGCTGTAAGTCTGAAGCTCACTCTGTAAGCTAGTTTGAAGGAATATTTATCAAGGTGGGAATAGAAAATGCACTTTAATTAGCAGTTTGCTGTCTTGGTTTTTAACTTTAAATCTTTAGACTTGGCAGCTGTGCCTCCATTTGAACTCTTGCCCTGGGCACTGCAGATGTTAGGAATTTGCAGTATTCAGGCCCCGTATCAAAAGCAAATTCCTAAAGAGAGTGCCATAAGAAAGTGTGATGAGAAATACTGCATTACTGCATTACGGGATATGGGGCAAAATATGAATCCAGGTACAGCTTCCAGGTTAAGGAATTTGTCTGGAGACATTAGAGAATAAACACTAGAGATACAGAGGGACACAAACAATGTCACACTGGACATTCAGGATTACAATGGAGTGCTATTTACATTTATTTAGTCAAAATACTTAAAAACCCTTAGCCAAAGATAGAAAGTGAAGCTTGGATGGGAATTGCTTCATCCTCAGGATCTTGAGTGTCTGGCCCAGTATCCTATGACCTTAAAACATTGCAGAAATTAAGACATTTATAGATGTGGACAGAACCCCTGCAGTTTTGAGAGTCAAAGCTTGATGGAAGAGGTCTAAAGGTCTAGAGATTTAAATAGGAAATTATAGTCTCTAACCACATTACCATGTTCCATTCAATGGTAAACTGCATATATATCTAATCTTGAAAAATCAGAATTAAGTGAAAATTCCTATCACTTGGTGGTATCATGTCTTTCCAAACAGTGAAATACAATACATCCTTTATGTTTTGGGGGTGTTGCTTATGTAAACACACATACTGTGGTAATAGTAGCATGAAGGTATAGTTTGCACAACTGAGCAATATGCAGTATTTGCTAAGAAGCAACTACGGCACTTGTTTAGATGCTTACTACACTACAATCTACCTCTTACTTTATAGTGCTCTCTGACTCATGGAAAAGGTTGCTATAGACAGTATGTCATGTGCTTCTAGCAGCAGCCTCTGACATCTTATGTTCTATACATCTCTTCACTGCACCAAGAAGCCAGATGCATCGACTGCTCTGTACCATCTAGGTTTGTGGGAGAGCATCCTGGGCTGTTGGCCCAATGCCGAAACCGCCAAATTGATACAGTTCATCCTACTGCTGAGCAAGATGAATTTTATTATAAACTGAACAGAAGATGAGAGAGATTTGACCAAGGGCAGGAATACAACTGGCAATATGGAGAACAGAAGAATATTGAGGACACTGGCATTCTTAGTGCGTGCTGGTAACTGACACAGAAGTAATCACTTGTAGATTTTGTCTAAGAAAAGTAGAATTGCTCTTAATTCCAAAGAGCATTCAACAACCTCAAATAAGTTGAATCAATTGTATCACCTTGGTCATGTTCATTCTGCCCCCTTCATAGAAAATGTTGAATAATTCAGGTGCATCAACATATTCTCTTTGACTTTGAGGGTGAAGGAGCAGAATTAAAGTCCTTAAGAGGCTCCTGTCCTTGGATATCTATCTATCTTTTAATGTTTAGTAAGGAAACTAGGTAAATGTTTTCTTAGGCAATGGAATATATGCATATGTAAGACAATGAACTGGTTGTTAAGGATATTTGATTTCTTTGAATGGGTTTTGTGTTAGAGAAAGGAACAATGATATGTCCCCATTTCCCTCTGCCTGGGAACTGCCAGCTCCTGTTGCTTATGTGGTTGCTCCTAACTGTGGGGATTTAAACCACAGGAGGCTGTGGGTTCTAATAGATCCTTCTATCGGGCTCCAATGAACCCCCTCACAACTCATCATGGGGTCACTCATGCTAACGTTCCATTCTAATAAAACAAAAGGAAAATGTTACCAGCCTTCCAAGAAATCAGGGGGAAAGGCAGCAGCCACATCTCCCACATGAGAACTTAGAAGTGGGTAGGAGAGTGGGTGGGCATCAGGGAATGAAGAGGGAACAGTTTCTACTCAGCCTAAACTCTTGAGTTCTCAGAATATAACAATGACCACAGCCAGGGGTCAGTTCCCTTTTAACTCTTTAGATCCTTAATCCTAGTAATATTAACAAAGTTTTTTTTCTGCTTACCAACCAGTTTTTGTTTTTCTTTTCCCTCCTGTCCCTTCTTTACAAAGGAAAATCATGTTGAAATTCCCAGCCTGCTTTTTGTGTTTTGTTTCTGTCTTTTGCAGTTCTCCTTTGTCTGTGAAAATAAACTCTTCTCAGCCCATCAGACCACTTATTCTATTTTATGGAACGAAGAAATGCCTGATCCCAGAATAAAAAGTCAAGTCAATCCAGATCTTTAAATTAAATTGCAGCTTTGTCCTATGCTGGTGGTCTCAGGTAAAGGGCACTGAGCAAGGGTATGGAGGCCAAGGAAGGGTTGTTGATTTTCATTACTCCGAAACTCTTGGCAGCCTTTAGAGCAGCCTACATATATGTCCCTCGGTAGGTGGCAGTGTGATGGAGCTGGAGGATCTCTAGACCCCAGTGGATGCTGACTGACCCAATATGGTGGAGTCTGAGGCCACCCTTATCACTTCCATCTGAATTCACAGTGTCTGCTTCATGTAAATGGCACGTTATCCAGCTGGAAATGTGAATCCTGTCAGGGGCGCTGGCTCCGTCATGCTTATCAGAAATACATTATCAGGTGGGGATTAGACTGAGCCGCTGCTCCTAGGCTGCCCAGGCCCAGCGAATAATGAATAATGAAAATTCCATGGACTGGAGACAAACACAATTGACAGCCCGGGCTGCAGCACCAGCCTTTCACTCTGCTGAATGTGACACACGCAGCTCGGGAAGGTTTTCCACTTCACTCATCAGGGTGTGTCCTGTTCCTGGTGGGGGGTCTGGGCTGGGTTTGCCCATCTCCTCCTTCTACCTCCTCCACATGTTGTCCACCCTTCCCTCTAGGCCTTCACCCCCTTTTCACCTTGGACTCACACCCATATTACCACAAAGGAGCCCAGGGAAATAGCCTAGAAAAAGGAAGATAGTCTACAAACACCCAGTTCCTTTATGATAGAGATGGAGGCCTGTGGGGTGATGGGTAATCAACACAGAGATGGGAAGACACTCCTAAAAGCCTTAATTACTTTGATTTTAAAGTCATCACTTTCTCTTCAAATGACGTTGGCTTAGAAAGGAGTGGTTAAAGTTCTCAGTATAATGAAGTGTTTACAATAAGTGGATCAGAGTTCATTTAAATTCTCTGTTTCCCATACTCTCTCATCACCATTTTGTTATTGTTTTGTTTTCTGGCACTGAAGGCCAAAGAGATGGAATGTGTTAGTAACACAGAAAATGAGTAGCAGTATTGATCTCTACCTCCTCACCTAAGAGAATAGACTTATATATATATATATATATATATATATATATATATATATTAGAAGTAGAACAAATAAGAACAATAAAGCCCAATTTTAAAGAAATTAAAGCCCAATTTTAAAGAAATTGAGGGTGAAAGGTAGAGAAATAAGGGGCTTTTCATTGTCATTTTCTGGCTTTTATAGCCAAGTAAAGGATCCAAGGGAAGCAGCACTGTCTTTTGCAGAGATGTCATCTCAGAGTGCACAGCTCAGGTATTTATTCAGGGCTCGGGTGTTCATCCATTACCTTTGTTCACAAGGTGACTGCCCAGTGTCAGTGGCAAAAGGTCACTGGACACTTCACCTGATATTAGAGGTCTGAGCACTGTTGAGAGATGGTCACTCAATGGCAAGTGCAGGCCGGGTGGAAGGGAGCAGGAGGTGAGAAACCAGCTGTCAGGTTAAAGTGAGCTGCTCGACAGAAGGCCTGGCCCTGCTTTATCCAGGAGCAAGGGGTGACTGTGGACAAGTCCGTGGAGCTTCGCAGCATTCTTCCTGAGACATAAACAATTGTAGGGCTGCTTCTGAGAACCACCATCTCTGCCATGTACTGGGTCTTCACCCCACAGCAGGTGATCCACAGGAATGAGGGTTCTGAAATCAGTGTGCTAGGCAAAGAGAAGGACTAATGGAGATCTTAAAGTCACCACCATTGCTTCTGTTTCTCTGTTCCAGAAGGAAGACCATGGGGTCTTCAGGATATTTTCATAAGACATCTTCATGCTAAAACTCTTTCCCACAATAAAGGTGGAAATTCTAAAGATGAACAGGGCATCATAGGACACTGGCAGAACCTAGTGTATTGGAGCTCCAGGCTTCATTTTAGCCAAGAGAACATGCTCAGAAAAGCCCACCTAACACATTTGGGAGAGGTAGGTGCTATGCTCACAGCCATTAAAGTGTCATTGAAGGGGCTCCCCTAAACTCTTCTCTGCCTTCTTACACTCTTGGATCTAGGTCACAGGGTAGGTATGGCACACCCCCAGATGCTTCTTGCCCCTAACCCCTTTAATCACAACCCTGCATTCCTGTAACTATGAACTTGTAACACAAATTAATAAAAGACCCAGAGACTGATATTGGGGTTCAACCTGAAGACTAGGGAAGCAAAGCGGCTGGCCACTAGCTTTCACTTCAAGTGCTGTCTGAAAGGGCTGATCCACGCACAAACTCTTCACCAAGTCTCAAACTGCTGCCTCTCCTCAGCATGGCATGGCTGGAGAATCCTGAGACTTCACTGTCTTCCAGTCTTCCTTGATACTGAGTCTTCCTATCTTCAGTATGCCTGGAGAATGATGCCTCCTACTAAATAGCGAAGACCCTGCTTCTATCTTTTGTATCCCTCTAGTGCTGGAATTAAAGGTGTATGATCTGTTAATCTTAGACTGATTCAATCTCATGTATCCTTGGGTAGCCTTGAACTCAGAGAGATCCATTTAGCTCTTAATCCTGAATCATAGGATTAAAGGTGTGTACCACCACCTCCTAGCTTCAAGCTGCTGGGATTAAAGGTGTGTGCCTGGCTTCTATGACTTATGGCTGACTTTGGTTTTTGAATCATCAGGGAAGCATTAATAAATCATAAATAATATATCACTACACTTGTCTTTGGACCAATCATTGTACAAGAAACACAAAAAACTGGATTCAGCATCTGGCCTCTAGACTCTTCCCCATCTGTAAAATTTATTGTCTGTGGTGAATGATATTCTTGTCACTCTCACCATCCCTTTTTTCTCCCTTCCTGACATTTATTTCTTACTGGGTAAAACAGCTTTCTTCTGTTCTCTACCCGACTGGGAATGTTGTACTTTCTGCTTAGCTATCTGAGTTTGTTCTCTAGTTTGGGTCTAAATTGATTTGTTGGACCACTCTAGAAATAGTTCACGTATTCCTTTTTTGTCTGGGTCTTTAGCTGAAGAACACATCCAATTCTATCTCCTATATCTTTTTGTCCACTCTGAATATGACTGACTTGTAAATGCTACTTCTGCTTAGGTTCAACCACTTAAAATAAGCTTCCATCATCTCTCCCATTGTCATCCCCCCAATATATTCATAATCTATTTCTTTGCATTCATATTTATAGTTCTCTGTTAACACATTCATATTCATATTGCACCTGCTTTGTTAGAGGTTGCCTAGACAGTGGCAAATAAGGCAGACTTGGTCTCTGTTCTCTTGAAGGCAGAAATGAAATAAACAGTTGCAGAGAAACATATGTAAATGTTTTTGTTGAGTGCTATCAAAGACAGTCCATAATAAGCATGACAAGAAAAAAGCCTAGTTCAGATTTGTAGGGTCACAGAAAGCCTCCCCCAGGCACTGAGATCCTGGCTTCAGAACAGCATGTTCAAAAGCCCTGAAG
The DNA here is from genome assembly GCF_003668045.3 of Cricetulus griseus. Lineage (NCBI taxonomy): Eukaryota > Metazoa > Chordata > Mammalia > Rodentia > Cricetidae > Cricetulus > Cricetulus griseus. The sequence continues at coordinate 141,006,999 of NC_048597.1, forward strand.
GAGAAGAGCACTTGACACTGCACGCAGATAAATAACACTGGTAGAACTGGCTGACAGGTGGAATGGGAAGGTGGAGAAGAATACTAAGCTCAGGCTTTAAAAAACCCTAAGAGTCCTGGTAAAGACAGATGTTTTGGTAGTGAAAGCAATGGAAAGCCATTCCTGGGTGTTACCAGGGGACAGACAAGAGGGTAGGAGAGACATTACAACAAAACATGAATGAAGCCTGTTGGACTACATGAAGTTGCATTGCAGCCAAGCCACTTCCAAGCTGGGCAACTTCGAATAAGTCACTTAGACTCACAGTCCATTGGTTCTTATCCTCAAAGGAGGTGCGATGCAAATGCTGTTTTATGAGTTAGTGGATGCAATGTTCTTAGGAAAGTTCCTGCTTTAGAGACAGTGTTGAGTGAGGATCAGATGATCACCATGATTCTGAGGACAGTACTGGATAATGATGGCCTATTAAAGAGTTCCAAGTACCTGCTATTGGGAGGTGCTGTTATAATAACTGGTATGTGAAGTAAAGAGGGGGAGTGAAGAACTGATTTCTTACTAGTCCAAGAGAAAGATGGTGTTAATACTGGACCCTCATGGCAGTGAAAGAGGTGGAGAGAAGTAAATAGATTGGACCTATATTTGGGAGACAGAATCAATGGGCTGGGTGATATATTGAATGTGAGGTTGAGGGTGAGACATCTGTTAAGGGTAACTTCCTGGTTCCTAGCAAGATTGACTAGGTGTAGAGAGTTAGAGCAAGGAAGTGGAAGATGGTTTTTCAGAGCAAAGAAGGAAGAGTTCATTTTCACAGAGCTTGATGAAAACGCAGGTAAAAAGAATGCAAAACATCGTTCGGAGACAGAGAACTGCATTTGATATATTTTTAGGAATGAGATTGACTTGCAGAGTAGCTCTTCAGTTATAATCAGAGGGCAAGAGGGCCTACGATTAAGGGCTAAGAAGCCTGGATATATAGGAGTTGAGCACAGTATTAAAAAGGCACAAGAGAGGTACGTTTTTTTTTTTGTTGTTGTTGTTGTTTGGTTTTTTGGGTTTTTTTGGTTAGTTGTGAATAGGCACATAAAAAATAATACTTGTGTTATACAAAGCATGCAAAGTCCTTGTGATATCTAAGATCGATGCTAATAGAAGCTTATCTGGATTCCATAATGACCCCATTCGATAGGCCAGTCAAGGTGTATTGGTCCCATTTCACAAGCTTGTAGAAAAAAAAAAGCTATATGATTTGCTTTCATTTAGCAAACAATAGATTACTTGTAGAAAATACTCATGACATTTTTTTTTACTTATAAAACAGATTCTGCTCTATCCATTCATTATTTAGGTAGTTTTTTTTGTTGTTTATGATAAAGACATATAGGATAAGAGAAGTTATTCACAGGCATCAATTCAAACAATTGAATTTTTACTACTAATGTGCACTTTGACTTTTGGACGTGACTTGTTTATTACACAATGGGCTCTAAAGTATGTAATAAGGGTTTATTTCCTGACCCAGGTCCAGCTGTTCACCACTCAAAAGCCAATACATAGGAGAAGGCAGTGGGAAGGAAATCAATTTTATTTAAAGGCTACTCCTATAGGTAAAGGCCTTGCCCTCCAACAAATATTTCTCTTAGGGAATTCAGGGAAACAATGGTTTCTATAGGAGGGAAAGAAAGAGCAGGGAGGAATAGGCAATAAGGCAAAGTACTAAGGGGAATCTTCCTCATCCAGGGCATCCCCCACCCACTTCTTTTCTGGCTAGAATGTTACATCAGAATGGATTTTGACCACCTAAAGCCTACTTTCTTCAGATAGATGTATTGTTTTTCTGCAAGTTCAACCTTATAGCAGTTGACATGTTTGTGTTTTCACAGAATTGGAAAATAAGATGAAATGTTGCAAAATCTGATGTCATTTGAAAGTCCCCAGATGCTGTAGGGTCTATAAATATAAAGAAAAACTGCTTAACAGTTAATATGTTAATCGTTTAGGTGTGGCTTCCTATTATAATTTAGAGTGCTGAGCAAAGGGAGCGTAATTAACCTTGAAAAGGGCATCTCACTTTTAACAATTTCAGTTACCAGGGAACACTTGAATTTTATTTCCCTCCAGATTATCATTGGCTCTCAAAGTTGGTCCACAGGCTGATACATACCATTGATATCTCTTGAGAACTTTCAGGAAAAAAAAAAGTATCTTAGATTTATCTTTGGTGTATTGACTCAGAAACCTTGGTATGTGCCTGCAATTCCTTCTTCATGATTATGTTGGAGCCTTTACTGGCAGATTAGAACTTCACTCTTCCTGCTGCCTGACACCTGTCCTTTAGTCCTCACTCTTACCTACCCTGGAGGAGCACAGGATTTCAAAGGCTTTTACATTGACTTTGCAACTCTAAGTTTCAATTTTGAATGATGATATTCATTTTAGCAGGTACTGCTCTAGTGCCTACTGTCCACAAGTCTAGTGACTAGACAAAAAACCAAACCAAACCAAACAAAGAAAACCCTACTTGGCACAATCTAACTTGAAAAATTGGAGGAACCTAATTTTTATAGTGTAATAATTGTCTTCTCCCTAATGTGTCTTTTTCATAGTGAGCTCAAGGTCCTAAAATATTCCCATTCCTAAAAATCAGAGAAGGGAAGTCTTACCTTTATCTGACAGGTGGGTAAGTGAAGGAAAGGGAGCTGTATGGGAAATTCCAGATGTCAGAACTGCAGGTGTTCATTCATCTTCCTTGGTGACAGTAAAATTGCTTACTCTATCTGAGTTATCCAAGAAATTTGTGATTTAATACCACCCCCGTTTCCTTTTATTTTAGTTATCACCTTAGGTTTGTGCTATTGCGTGTAATTTTAAATTAATCATTATACTCAAATGCCTAATTTTGGCTAGCACTTTAATTATGAAGTCATTTTGGCTTTTAGATGAGTTACAGCTGAAGCAACGAACAGTATTTACTTTCATTAATGACAAGTTTCATTCTTCTTCCTTTCCATGATAACCATAGGGAAAGCTTTCAAAATAGGGGGGGAAATCTAATAAAGAGAAAACTCTATAAGCCCTGCTGGTGTAGAAGAAGAGCTGGAGTTGGAACAGGCTGGTTGGTGAGAGGAAGAATGATATGTGGCCAAGTAACCTCTAGTGGTCTTCTGAAATAAGGCCTGTTACCTTATATCAACTCTGACTCTAAAATAATAGTTCTTAAATGTCAACTGATCATGGGCCAGGATGATGGCTCAGTAGATAAGAGTTCTTTCTGCATAAACAAGAGGACCTAAGTTCAAATACCCACATAATCAATGGAGTTTTTTTCTATAGGACACTTCTGCCTGCCTTACATTGTTTAGGAAAAGCCAAGATCCCATCCTATATGTCTGTAGTATGTGCCACAAATTGTTATGTCCCACAAACTGGGACAAAAGGCTTAGTACCTATTAACATATCAAAGCCTATTCTGGCCAGCTCTCCCAGCTTCACTCAGCATCTGGGGCTCCTTCCAGCTCTTCCAGCATCACTAAGTACTTGTGGCTCCTCTCAGCTCTCCTGTCATCACTTAGTGCCTGTGGCTTTCCCCAGCACTTTTCACCATGCCCCCTCTCCTAAATCTCTCCCTGCCAGCATCTGGGCTTTTGATTCCCTTCCGCAGCCTGATACTATATATATAACTCAGCCATTTTGGCTACCCTGGTTTCTTGGCTTTTGGGCCCACACTGTCCCTTGGTCAGAGGTCCACTCTTGCTCTCCTTTTGTCTCTCCCTTCTCATTGTCCGATTTAGTCTGCCACCATGTTCAGGCTGGACTCTTACCCCTGCCTGCTTTCTCCCTTAATGTCTACAAGTAAAATTCTTCTCCAAAATTTTGGAGTAGTCATGTCCTCCTCCTTTATTTCATTTTTTTTTATTCACAAATCTATGTAATTCTGCCAGTCAGAGATGGGTATAGTAGAGTATTTGCAACACCATTCATTTTGATCATTTACAAATGTTTTACATTCTGTAGGTATTTTTAAGTTGTTACATATTCAATAGAAAATGCCACATTGTATCCATTTCATTGTTGTTGCCTGTTTGTCTTTGAGGGGTATTAAAATAGCCTTATTTTATAGCCAAGACTAGCCTGGAACTTCTCATCCTCCAGCCTCACCCCTCCAAAGAAGCCCTGAGATGACAGATGCATACCACTATGCTGGGGTTATGAGAAATGACTTTTGTTGTGGTTGTTTAAATGAGGCGAAGTTGAACTTTCACCAGGTGTCTCCTTTCCTTGTGGAGTGCATTAAATTGGACCTAGTGTACTTGTGTGTCCACAGCATCTGAGGCAGTGTACTTGTGCAAAGGATACCACTGTCCCTTACAAGCAGGTGAAATACAGCCACTTCAATCTCACCTGTGTTGAACAGAGCTAATAGCAGCCTATGTCTCATGGGGCTTTGCCAAAAGAGTGTTGTGATATATACGGTTTCGGGGGGGGGGTTGTTTATGATTGTGCTCCTCAGCACTACAGCATCATCACCATCCTTATTCCTCATGAAAATGCTGTGTGAATTTAATTTCATCTTTTGGTGAAATAGAAGAAGACACCTTCTAAGCAAATACATTATGCATACATGATGTCAAGGCTGGTGTGTAACCACCTAAAAGAAAATACACTTTGAAAGAATTATTATTGTGGGAATAAACACAGACCAATTGAAAACAAGCAAAGTCTGTTTATGTGGATCTTGCTGAACACAGAGGTCAGTACTCCTGCTTGCATTTCCACAAGAGGTCCAAGGAAGGCAGAGGAGGGATCACTTGATAGAGGAGAAAGGGAAAGCTCCAATGGTGGTGCAGGTGGAATTTGTTGCTCTGGGACAGATTGGGAATTGAGGGGTAGCTCACTTGAACCAAAGCAGCCTTCTATGTGGTCCAGTAGGGGGCACATTTGACCTTTTCTGGTTTGTCTCTAAGAAGTAAATACAAAGTAGGGAGCTGTCAGTAATACATTGAGTGCTTTCCACATTGAGCCAGTTGTTAACAAGATTGCCTGATCCATGGATTGTTGGGACAAATGGTAACTATCTGTCTGGTCACTATAAATAATGGGGTGATTTCCTGGGCTGTTGCTCTAAGTCTTAAACCATATTCAGTTCTACTTCTCCTCAATCTATTTTATGTTAGGTTCCCATTTTGTTAATTTTTAGTAGAACATGAGTTTGGCTAACAGGGCCTATGTGATCACTAAATCAAAATGGCTGATACTTGTACTCCGAATTTCTGTTAGTTACATCAAGGGTGGTGGTGGTTCAAGCCTGGAGATCCCAACTGCTCAGAAAGCTGAGTCATGAGTTATACAAGTGCAAGGCCAGACCGGGCTACATAGCATGATTTGACCTCTTTAGAAATAATAAATAAACAAATGCAATTTAAAATATCTTTGTAGAAGTTATAGGATTATCTTGATTTTGATAATAGTTGCTAAGTGAAGATTTCATATGGAATTGGTTTCAGATCAGATTTTAATGGACAGTATTTTTTCTTCCCTCTAGGTATATAGTAAGAGTTTCCTTAATTTCACATGCAGTTTTAATAAATTTAACTGATAATTCTATGCTCCTAATGTGAAGGGGCGATGAATGAGATCATTCCAAAGGACAGATTATTTGTGAGTGATTTACTATGGGCTTTGGGGATGAAGTATATAGTTTTTTTCTCTTGTATATTTTACGTAAGATGGGTAGTTGGCCTCTGTAACTAGGTTCAACTAACTACAGACTGGAAATACTCACTTAAAAAGTGTGCTGTACTGACCATGTAGAGAATTGTGCCTTGTCCTTATTCCCTGAACAAGATGTGTGATGGTACAGCTTACCATTATGGGGGCATTTTTATTGCATTAGATATTTGAAATACTCTAGCAGTGATATAAAGTGTATAGGCAAATGTACACAGATCACTTACAGGCAAAATACCATTTTGTACAAAGGGTTTGAGCATCTACTGACTTTTGTATCCATGAGGGAAGGAAGGGAGATTCTAAATTCTGGATTTTGAAGGAAGATTGCATTTACATTTTTTCTAAGATTTTATGATAGATCTTTATTCCTCTGAGGTTTCCATGGAGATGCTACATGTACACGTCTACTCACCCCAAGTAGAGTGCTCGAAACAGACCAAGGTACAGGTAGTGCCAAATCAAACTTGGTAACCAATGGGTTTTCTTAGGGTTGCTTACTGGAATATGGGAGAGAAGTTATTTACAGGAGTAGGAATGACTTAAAGACAGCTGTATCACCAAGGCATACCCCAGTATTGGTAACAGTTCACAAAAAGTTGGAGCCGGGAAGACAAATCAAAAAGTTGGGGAGTGTGCCTTTTAGGTGAAGCCATTTGATCTATACCTCTTCCAGAGCAGCTGGGATGCTTTCTGCTTCTTCTAGGCAGCTGGTCTGCTCTCAAAGTCTTCTTTGCAACTTATCTGAAAGTGACTGTCTGCTGTCTTCATTTCTTACTCTGGGATGGATGGGCCTAGTGAGACTGGTCAGTTTCAGGGACTTCCTGAAGCTGGTTCTGAGATATTTACTTTATGTTTTAAGCAGCTTCCCTAGGAGATGGAGTATATCATTCTCTGAGGACACTGTTACGCAACATGCTCTGATAGACAGGATTCCAAAACATATTAATTGATGGAGATTAACTTGTAAAGGAGTGAAATCTGACAAGGAACAAGCCACCAAGGAAAACTAAGAGTTAATAGTTTCCATGTAATGATTCATTATGGAATTGCTGTGATGTGGCATTTAAATCTGTCTTCTTTTGGTGCTTCTTGCCTTTTGGGTATTAGTCTGTTATGCAAATGACTTAACATTACTAAGGCAGAATATTTGATGTAAAGAAGTAGTAAAGAGGTCTCGTTACTTGTAATAACTTGGGAAATTTATGTCTCTGGGTGTCATGAAGATTAAAAAATAAAACTAGGTAGTACTCGGTTTTTATATCCTCTAAGCTCGGAATCCTCCATCTGGCTCTTTTGTGCAAACTTGCTTCATATAAGAAGTCAGGGAACTCGATACTTTTAGAAAGGAAAGAGGTTGGAATTACAAACTCTTCCACATTTTTCCAGTTACAGGTGAAGAACTTTGGATCCACAAATATCTGTTGTCCTTGTTGAGTTCATACATTGAGCTATCAGCTCCTAAGAGGAGCTCAGCTTTGTGTTCTGCATTGAGAAGTTGCTGTGTCACTCTGAAAGTGAGTGAGTAGCATCTCAGTTGTATTTCCATGGACACATGCATCTATAATGTAAATGTGTGTATACATATACACACATATTAAACAATTATTCCTTTTAGTCTCTAACCTAAAAAAATGGTATAAAAATGACAGAGACATTTTTTTTTCTGTCTTGAAAGAGAATACTCCTCACCAAAGACCCTTTAGTCATTTGAAATATGGCAGACTTGGCCATCCATATATATGTGAACTTTATATAGTATCCGATGATCAATGATGAACACAAAGAAAGAAACAAAACAAAACAACAACAGAAGAAAAAATAATGAGTGCAGAAGTCAGATCATGATCTCATTTACAAGTGAGGTCATATCTTACTGTATTGTCTTCCCAGAATTAACGTTTCTGTAGCCAAGGCTACTCTCAAATCTTTTGTCTTGTAATTGTAGCAAGAAGAAAAAACAAAGCCTATGAGAACTGCAGCAAATTTGTCTCTCATTTGCATGGTCCATCTCCATTGGTGAGTGTGCAGATGCTGATAGTGTTAGGGGCTGATAGACTGGCCTGAGTACCCGGAGTGCCTTGCTGTCTCCATGGAAACCCAGTCAGCATCTGTGGGTGATGGTTCATTGAAGAGACACACCTGCAGCTCTTAAGTCTAAGCACATTTGCTGCTTCCCCCTCACTTCATTCACATCTTTTTATTAAATGAGTCAATCTGTCACCACTGCAGAAGCTCAAGGTTCTGATCTAAAGGAAAAATAAAACTTCCATCTTAAAAAATTTGCAGACTCGTAGTAGTACAGAGATGCTGCAGATGAAGCTAAACACAGTGCATCCCTCTCTGAATTGAATGACTTAATTATTCTGGCTGCTCTCTCTCTCTCTCTCTCTCTCTCTCTCTCTCTCTCTCTCTCTCTCTCTGTGTGTGTGTGTGTGTGTGTGTGTGTGTAGTGTGTGTGTGTAAGATATTTTGACTGTTTCTGTCACTTAAGTCACTGATAGAAGACAGCATCTGATACTTTCATGGTATGCCTGTGATCCCTAGGGATGTTAAGTATGTACTGAGAGACTGAATACAAAATATCCTCTGCAGGCTCATGTGTTACCAGTTTAGTCCACAGCTAGTGTGGCTGCTTTAAAAGATTCTGGGAAGTTAGGAGGTGGGAGCCACCTGGAGGAAGCAGATCTTCGGAAGTAGGTCCTTTGTGGTATGTTGTACCTGGCCCCTTCTTGTCCATTAAATACTCTGCTTCCTATTTGCAAATAAGAAAAAAACAAAAGGAAATGGAACAACAATAAACCCTCTTCTATTGCATATCTCTGCCACCATATCTTTCTTCCCAGTTTCCTGAGACCAAGGGACCATGGGCTGAACTTTAGCAAACTGTGAGCTAAAATTAAGACCTTCCTAACATAAGTTGCTCTCTCAAGAATTGTGGTCAAAGCACCAATAAAAGTTAATAAGGCATATGACTTAAAAGTTCATTTAATCTAAAGTATTTCAAAAACAAGTACCCCAAATGACTTGCCTTTCACGTAGGCTTCCATATTCTGTTCTGAAGAGCTAATCGCTGCTCTGGCACATGGCTTTCTGGATGTAGGCCATGATTACCATATAATGTGGGATTCTCTAGAGAAACAGACCCAATAACATACATACAGAGAGGGTTCACATAAATCTAGAAGCTGAGAAATCTCGAAGTCTGTAGGTGGCAAGCTGGAGACTCGGTGTTGTGTGGAGTTTTAGTTGCATCCCCAAGGTTAACAGGCTGAGGCAAAGCTAATCTATAGCTGGGGTCCAAGCATGAAAAGACCAGTGTGAGAGTCACAGAACCAGGTAGGAGAGGCTCTTTCTTGGTTCTTTTGGTTTCCTTAGAATTTGAGTTGACTAGATGAGATACACCCTGGTCATGACGAGAGGATAACTGCCCTGCTCAGCTACCGATTCAGATGTGGACACTAACAGGCACCACCAATACAATGTTCAGCCACATGTCTCCGTGTTCTGTGGCCATGTCCTTCTAACACATGAAACAAGCCATCACAGTGCCTTTCCCCATCCTTACTGGGCTGCTTGTATGATGACATCTTAAATAGTCTTTACTAATAAGTCAGGCCTAATCATCTGGCACAACTCTTTCTGCTAAGGGGCAGGGCATACCCAAATGGGGAAAAGGTCAAATGCAAACAAGTTTGTGTTTCACAATATGGTTTTACAACCTGTACTACAGTTTCTAGTGAGCCCTTATTTATGAGCTTTTTTAGTCAGTAATTTAAAATACATGTATTTTTCTTTGTTTCCTGGGTAAGACAATGTTTTTATAATTAATTGGTTATTAATAGCTTCTGAAAAAAAAATGAACTCAGCCAGTCCCTCCAGCACTTGTCCACCTGTAATAAAAACCAAAATGCTACAAAACCAATATTAATTTAGTCTTATCACCTCCCTTGTCCTCATGGGCCTTGATTGTTTACAAGTTTTCCCTAAACCCCTACATGCTTCTGTTTGCAGCCATCTCAGACCTCTCTGCACCATATTCAGATTTATGAACTAATGAATTTGTAAGAGCAGATTAATGATTTTTAACCTCATATTTTCGTCTTATATACTTCTAACACCTCAAAGCATTTGGCAGTGGCCATAGCCATTTACCCAGAAATCCAGCTTGGAGAGGACATAAAAAGGGTATTTACCAGAAAAAAAGTCTGAAGGGGAGATAAACAAGCCATTGTTAATATACTAGGGTGAAAAGCCCTTGAATGCCCCATCAAAAAGCTTCTGTATATGGTTCTTCTACTGTTGGCACCTGCTGATCCTACTTGTAACCCCTCACATTCATTAGAGATAGCAAATCCCTCTGGCGTCTTTGTACAATGTGAGGCAGGGATCTACATCATTAATTAATGTTGCAAACTGCAGCAAGTGAACGGACTCATGTCCACAGTGCAGAAGGTCAGGAGAGGCTCCTGCCCTTGTTTGTTTACTGAGCTCCACTGTGATTAGCTAAGACCTGATAATGTGTTTTGATGGACATTGTGATGACAAATTTGGATTTCAGAAGCATTTATACTCTTTTCCTAGATGATGACAACACACACACACACACACACACACACACACACACACACACACACTCACTCTAGGCGACATTAAAGTCAGAGTAGCAGTTTCTGCATGTTAAAATAAAAAAATAAGAAAGAAGGAAACAGAAAGGAGAGTTGAGCAGGCGTGCATGGACAGGAACTGCAAAGGTTAAGAACAGAAGGAGAATCAGAGAACAGCTCTGGTGTGTCAGGAATGAATTAATCAGACCATTAAACACATCTTTTAATCTAAAGTATCCCTTTCATTTCTGTACGTATAAAACAAAGTGATGGAGAGCTGATGGCAGTATCTGCCATTGCTTCTTATTTGTGTTGCAGGAGCTGGAGTTCTGGTTTCATTAGCATTCTGGCAGGCAAGGGCAACACAGGCAGACTGAATTCAAACTCTAAGGGAGAAGTCTGGGCAGTCCCTCTGCCTCTCTTAGCTTGGTAAAAAGAACCAAGAAAATTCATCTATTATCTCATCTAATCAATCTCTCTATGATTTATCATCATTTAATTTAGAAAAAACACTAAATCTCTAAGAGTCCTCCTTGTTGCCCTGCTACTCCCATCCCTCCATAAAGTAACAGATCACCTATTCATATTTGATTATCCATATAATGATTATATGTTATTATTCATATATTATCATTCATTATTATTCACATATTATTTAGTATAATTTCTGAAAATGCAAGGCTCTCCAGGAGCCAGGGTGTGAACTTTAAAGCTAATAGTAAAGGAAAAGTGTACACAAGTCTTAGAAAGTGTCCTCAGATTCTTGCAAGCGGCTTGTATCACATGTATCTTAAGTTATAAAAATATGCAGGTTTGGGGGTTAAGAACCATATATCTGAATCAGATGAAAGGAAGAATTAATTAACTGCCTGTGACTATTTTGTATCTAAAAGTACACTGTCACTGAAAGTAGAGGTATGGGAATTGAGGAAAGGGTCCCCCATTCTGCCTTATGTGGCTCTGTAGGAATTATGGCTGAGCAGCCCTTTTCCCCTCTCTGGCCTTTGATATTTCCATCTGTGAAATGGATTCCATGGTCTTACAGGTTCCTCTGTGCTTTGGCTTGCAGGGTTTTATTTGGTAGTTACACCCTAAAGAGAGACTTAGAACATCATGGACAGGTAAATTAAAAGTACAGAACAATACTGTAAAATTCTAGAGAAAATCAAGGACGGGGGAAAAATCACCTTTACTTGCTATGCAAATAATTTTTCTATCTGGATAATAGTTGCTACTTTTCATATTTTACCTTTGCACTCATTTTCTATTCCTCCAACTCATGATTTTTAACTTGATTCTTTTTTTACCATCCTTATCTTTCAGTGCCTATGCCTCCTAGTAGAAAATAGGTGGTCAAGAAATGCTCTTGGTTAAATAAACCAGTATGTACCATGGCAGGTGGAGGGAAGGCAGAATGACCACTTTAGCCTATTGGTGCCCAGGTCCAACATTATTTGCCTAAAGCCCAATTTAGCAGCGCTCTTGGAAGTGGTCGTTTTCAGGAGCTATGCGATTAATACGGATGCGGAACACTTGGCAAGCCACTGTTAAAAAAAAAAGACACTTTATGGGAAGCTGTCAGACACAACAGGCATCATCTCCCTGCTTATCTAATCATGCCTGAATTTCAGTGTTGCTGGAGCTGCTGCCCTGCAGATCTCCTAAATTACTACTGGTCAGTCTTCAGAGAGAGCATAAACCTCTTCTCCCAGGAAACAAAGAGGAACAGTTGGCTTGAGTCTCTCCTGGAATTTACTACCCCTCATGCTGATCCAGAGATGAGGCATGCCAGATGGAAGGATCTGAGCTTTCCATGTCCCTCCCTGACCCCAGTATAGCTGAAAGGAGGGTGGGGAGGCTTATGTCATTATAGAGCCGTAAAAGAACCAAACTAGTTCCAAGCTGCCTTGTGGTCTGTCTTTAGATATTCCAGAAAGTACAAGAGTGAGACCAGATTCAAATAAAAAAGCCCTAATCCTCGTAAATTGGCTTCCTTCCCCCACTTCTCTTTCTATCCCCACCTCCTCTCCCAATCTTTGCCACCCTGTTTTGGAGTCTTGCAAGATTAAGTGGCCAATTTGTCTCCCCAGCACTGAATTTTAAATGGAACAGCTAGCTGTGTGATCACATTATTAATATTTATACCCTGTCACAGAATGTTGACAGATTAATTATGCAACATAGTATAAAAGTCAGCAGGAAGCTTGGGTGAACTGGACAGGAACAAAGTTCATGTATTAATAGCTCAGCCCATGGAGTTCTAGCAAGTGTCCCAGGATGGCTACATGCTCTTCGGAGCTCCACACCCAAGTTCCTTCATATGTGACCCATCATTGCCTTATCCCCATCATTCTGGGTGACATCTTGTTGTTTTCAAAGCCTCGGTGTGGATATCCACAGTAGATTTCACTGGGAATTGAGCCACTGAGCAAACACCTACAATGTAGAGTGACCGAGTTGAAATGAGTGACATTCTAGAGTATGCATTCCCAGAAATGAGCTCCTAGGGGTAGGCTCCTTATTGTTTTTTTTTTTTTTTTTTGAAAACAATCATCATTGAGGATTGGTAAGGATGCAAACACAGAAGTAGAAAAGTGGGCTTTAGTGCTTCAGAATCCATCACTCAGCTAAATAAACAAAGCAGCCACTTGGTGTTGGAGCATAATCAAGGGTAATGTGAGACTTCCAGATACATAGCTCTGTATTGTCCCACCTTGTCAGCTTGTTTCTCAGGACCTTGAATCCCTTTGGGGATGATGAGGCTAATGAGAGGATCTCCCAAGCATTCGGCCTCATTGGAATGAAGTAATGAGTAGCAGCTGCTCTAATAGACCCTGGACACCTTGTTTGGTGTTGGTCAAATTATGTAACTTTCTAAGGCAGAATGCCATTGTTTATGAGATGGAAGGGTATACTTAGTGCTAGGGTTCCTCATATAGATGTTGTTTGGAGACACAGAATGTTTAGGCATAATGTTATTAATTCACCTATAAAATGTTAAACAACATATTATGAAATGTCCTGGAGAGAAAGGGACTGAATGTGAACAGAATTACGTGATTGTGCTGTCTTGGATTCTATTTTCTGGCCTGTGTTTAATTTCTGTACTCCATAGTGCACCACCCTGTGGTTAAATTGAGTATCTAGACTTCTGCCCTGGGGTACAGCAAGCATCTCCTATTGTATGTATACCTCTAATGAATCACATGTAGTGCTCTTTGAAAGAGGCCATAAAGGCTAATCTTGATTGTTGACCTTGTCATATTGGGGGCTGGCTGGAGACTGCCTATGAGTGTGCTGTGCCTGAGAGGGCATTTGAAGAGGATTAGGTCTTATGGACAATGTACTAATGACTGGATCAATCCATTCTTGAACCCAAAATTTGAACAGATGATTGGGAAGGGATGAGCCTTGTTCTGGAAAAATGTCCCTGTACTGGTCTCGTTTTATCATTGGTCCACACAGCTTCATGGCCTTGATAATATGAACTTCTATGCTTCCCTCCTCCCAATTACTATGGATTGACACCCAAGAAACTGTGAGCATGGATAAATAAATTGCTTTTATCAGACTGTCCATCAGACACTACTGTCTTCTCTGAGCCTCTGCATGATTGCTAGGCTCAGGCATCCCAGAGCATCTGTGGAACATGGTGACTTGGGAAGCAGTCACACTGGTGCTGGTGGGATGACTCACCAGCTCAAGTCACTTGCCACATGCCTGGTAACTTGAGTTTGATTCCCCAAGACCCACACAGTGGAAGGAGAACTAATTCCCCTAAGTTATCTTCTGACCTCCACACACAGACTATGGCATGCACATACAAAAATGCACACAAAAGAAAAAAAACAAAATACAATAACAACAACAACAAAACCTCATTATCAGGAGTAGCATCTTAGTGTTAGAATGGCACTGTGCTCTTAACAGGAGACTGTGCAGTAACACTTTCGTGTAGTGATCACCACAGAGTGTGGAGACTTGGGTGATAAGTGTTATATATGTATATTTTATCATTGCTTCTCTCCTCTCATTTGTATGTGTGCATTTTGTGGTTATTCAAAGATAGCTAGGTAATTCTGTAGAGACATTCACTTGAATCAATCAGTTACCAGGTCACATAACAAAAAGCTATTGCAATCACAACACATCAAGTCAATTCTGGGAGTGATATACCTTATAATCACGCAATGCAAATAATCAAACCCAATAAGCAGGCAAACCTTCAATGTCATCAAGGAGAACTCCAGCTACAAGTAGCTATGATAGCTTCAAATCAGCCCTTTAACTCACATACCTCAGCTATGATAGTCACTGATGCACCTCCCAAGCCTAGCTGAACATTTAGCACCCAGAATAATGCTGCTCCAATATGCAGGAAGTCAGCTGATTAAATTAACCATTGAGTAGTATTTGAAAATCATCCATGGATTAAAAGAAAATGTGTCAAGTTCAGGCATAAAGGCAACTTCTCTCATATTCTTTCATGTAGTAGTGTTTTCTCCAGGCTCACATGTCACCAGCCATATGTGGGGATAGAACTAAAGATGGGTGAGAACTCCTTGCCTGCCAAATTGAACTGGGATGACTGATATGAGAATAATGAATGGCTATGCTAAAATGTATTATTTTTCAAAACAAGTCCCAATGTTTATATCTACAATTCAATCCCTACACCTAAGGCTCGGGGATCATTGTGGAAGTGGGGGCAGAAATATTGTAAGAACCAGTGCAACATGAAGTTTACTATGAGATTATGTCTCCTAGAAATGATAAAAAGCTATACCATAAAGTTTCACCACTTGACTTGCCTAAATTTTAGTTGAACAAGGACTATGACAATAGACACACTAAAATGGACATGGACAAGAAAGCCCACCACTGAACACTACACAAAGAACTACCTACAGGCAGCTAAGGACTGCTGAGATCAGGGGCAAGCACATCAATTGGCTATCTGATACAAAATGGTCAGCCTTGAAAACATGCATACAAGTAACTTTATATGGGCTGTGCAGGTTGTACTTAAGTATTTAGAAATATATGCATAAACAATTAATGAAAAAAGGTCACAAAAGAAAAAGAGGAAGGAGGGATTATATGGGAGGGTTTGGAGGGAAGAAAAGGAAGGGATAAATGATATAATTATATAATCTCAAAAGTAAAAAAATGAATAATTTTTAAAAGAACGTACTAGTCATTTGCTATATGCTTATCACAACTGATGTACACCAATTGGGAGACACAGAAACAAAATTCCTTGCGTGAAGCAAAGGAGTCTTTGGAGTAGTAGGATAGAGAAGAAAGTAGTCAAGACAGTGTCTTACTTCTTTTTTTGATTATTAAAATTCTCTGGCAAAAGCAAGTGAAGGGAAAAGCAGTTTACTCTAGCTCTTGTTGGAAGGTACTTCCATCACAGTGGGGAAATGCAAGCAGGAGTAGTTTGAAGCAAGTGGCCACATCACACTCACACTCAGAAAACAAAGAGAGAAGGAATAAATGCATACCAGTGCTCAGCTCCCTGTCTCCATTTTATACAGACCAGAAAATCCTGCCCTGGGAATGGTCCTGCCTATAATTAAAATTGGTTTACCCTGTCAATTAACATAATCAAGATTAATTTTTACAGGAATGCCCAAGGACCCTTTTCCCAGGAGATTTTAGATACTGTCCAGTTGACAGTTAATAATAAATATCATAGACACAAATACACACAGACACAATGGGTGCCTGGCTTAGGAAACTGCAAACCAGTTAATTCTACCTTCTAGCTGGATGTAGTGGCACATTCCTGTAATTGCAGTACTTCTAAGGTGGAGTCAGAAGAATGACAATTTTGAATCCACCCTAGGTTTTAGAGATCATGGCTCAAATAGAAAGTCATTTTCCTGGAGACAGATCTCTTGTTAGCTAAACTTATTATATTTTTCTTTTTTGTTAGTTGAAATTATTATCTAACTCATTTTCCTGAAGAAACCCCATTTCAAACTTTGGGGAATCTAACTCCATTAAGCATAACTCCTTAAGCAGAACACAAGAATCCCAAAAGCTTTCAGTGTGGGTGTCCAGCAAAGGTACATACACACACACACACACACACACACACACACACACACACACACACACACACACACACCCCACACCCTGTGTATATGTGTGTGTGTACCAAGTTCTAGGTGTGTCAAGCTTAATGTCCTAACTCATCATCTGTTTGTTCCTTGCCTATTCTTATTGGCCAGAGCTTTTTTTGACAGGCTGAACAACCTGTAGGTTGTTGTAATATGTCTTGAGCAGTAGTAATTCAGTGCCCATCAGCTATTAGATGCTCCTTAGTGCATTAGTAAAAACTAGTGGAGCTCTGGAGTGGGGCTCATCACAATGTGTGCATGAGATCAGCAGAAGGTACAGACTTCTCAAGCTGCATTTGTGTCAGATAACTTTTTAGAGCAGTGGTTCTCAACCTTCCTAATGCTGTGAGACCCTTTAATACAGTTCCTCATGTTGTGGTGACCCCCAACCATAAAATTATTTTCATTGCTACTTTTATAAACTTAATGTAATTTTTTTGTAGATAGAAGTTTGGCAAAGGGGTCGTGACCCACAGATTGAGAACCACTGTTTTAGGTGCCGCCTTGCTAGGTTGGGCCCTTGAGAAGTTTATCATGTGAGTACAGCCTGTTCAAAGTGAGCCACACTATAGGTAAAATGTGAGGGCATGATGCAAGATCTATCCCTGCAGGCTGTGTCATAGGACACCATCTTTGAAAGTCAAATCTTTGCAGTTCCACAAGGACTATGGATTAGTGGGAGCTACTTACAAGAGGCTTCCCTTCCTCCCTATTCACAAAAGTCAATTAAAATGTGCATGGCAAAAATCTGCCTGCTCAGAGCTCCTGTGAAATTGACAGAATTATTTTTAAGTACATTTAAGCTCGGGAAAGTCCCTTAAACCTGTTGTGGCACAGGCAGAGCCATGAGAAAGGAAGAGGGGACCCAAAAACTAAAAAGGCAGAAGAAATGGGACATCCACAAGAAAGGGAATATAGACAAGGACTGAGCCCATAGCAGCCAAGGAGAGAGGAGCAAAGTGTGTCCCCTGTGAATTGGGCACTAAACCCATTTTTCAAAAGTGAAGAAACCTCTAGAATCTGGGTGCAAAGCAGTTTCTACATAGAGCGGCTCACCAATGTGAAGGTTAATTATGAAGCAAGAAAATGTCCCCACGAAGTGAGGTTTTCTGTTGCTGCTTTTTGTTGGCATCTCCAGGAGCCTGCGAATACAGAAGAGGCCCTTTGATAGCCACGTTGGCAGCCGTCGACTCTCCCTGCGATCCACCAGGTTAATGTACCGCTGCCAACCCTCCAGAGTGAGGCAATCAGAAGCACGGCTTGATAGAAATAAAATGCAATGTGGGGATGAGGAAGGGAGCCTGCGGTTGGTAGCTCAGCTCCTGGCAAAACCCTCCTCCAATCAAGCCCTCCCTGGAAGGCAGTATTAGCAGAGTGGCTTAGGGGCACCTGTGATGCAGAGATTAATCTCCCCTTTTTGTTTTCTTTTGGGTCTCTCTAGGCACTGCTGAGTGCAAGAATTTATGTTGGCTTCCTTCCTAGAAGGGAGCTACAGGCTGCAGAAAGAGAATGTGTCATCAGATGTCATCTCTCACAGTGTCTCTGTGGCTGTCTGTCTGTCGCTCTGCCCCTGCTTGCCCATCAGCTCTCCTTCCCACATGCTTCTGTGATGTGATGCTGTGCCCAGAATCTTTGTCTCCTGACAGAGCAATAGTAACAGTTCTGTTACCCCACCCTCAAAGGTGCTCTCTTTCCTGGTGTGTCAGCTCAGTCTTTCTGGAGGGAAATTAGGAGCATAAAGGGGAAGGGAGCTGGGCTCTGATCACATGTCACTGTGGGGCCAAAGCTTCTTCCTGCCTGATGCAGACATCTGTGGCAAGTTAGCTAATGTCATGAGGACTATCTTTTGGTATCATTTTGAAAATTTGAACAACCACTATCCCATAGTGCTTTGCAGCATTTGATTTAAGCTGTGGAGTCATTTTTCTGGAAACTAAAAATCTCACTGTAATGAACTAGTGGATAGGCTTCTATTGTCTTGGGGGGGGGGGTGGAGATAAAGAAGCTTACAGCCTGCCCGAGCACCATACTCCCAGACCACCCTGCACATGTGCATAACATCCTGAGGGGTGCAGGGAGCGTCGCACAGGTTGCACTGCCCCAGAGGGTGGGTTTTCCAGCAGAAGTTTACGGTAGTTTGCTAAATTGTCAGAGTGGCTCTCTTTCCCAGCACATATCTGACTATTAATCACCATGACACACTGAACACCACTTGTGACTTTTTTTTCATGTTCTTTGCAGGCTGGTTGCAATTAGGTTATGATTTTAGATCTTAGAGCTTTGATAATAAGGTTCTTAGTATTCTGGACAAGGGCTTAGGCAAAAAATAGTGCTTGCTAGTAATTTCTTCTGATTTCTGCTGGGTCCATTGGTAGAGAAATGACTTCACAATAGCATCGTATCTCCCCTAGTAGGTTGATTCATAGCAAAACAGTAAAGGCCCTTTGGACCTAAGAGTCAGTATCCTAGTAAATGGTGCCAAACCTTTGGATGGGATGCTGATATCCTAAGCAGAATTCGGGGCTTTTTTGGGCACTAGGGAGGCTGGAGTATAGAGACAAAGGTCCTATTCCTGGCTCCTTCCCTGGCTGCTTCCACATCCTGCTGAGCTGAGCCCAGCTATGCTCCATTTATAAGAAGCACACTAGCGTCTATCTCATGTGCTGTTAAATAGATGTGAGATGTCACCCCTATTTATTATAACAGCACAAAACTCTTGCCTGAAGAGTCACCTTGACGAGAGATGGATTCTTGTGAAGAATCACAACCGGAGAGCTAGAGAAGCATAAAATAGAGTTTTGCGTTTATATTCTGTGCACTTTCATTGGCTTTTCGTGTGGCCTTTTGGAGAATTAGATTTCCATTTTGTTATTGCTAATTGATGAAGATTCACAGATTTACTGGGAAATAGGACAGAGGCTGAGAATGCCGTGTGTGAAAGGTCTCACACAAACTTTTACAGGGATTAGTGTGTTCAGTGGAAGACAATAGGATTAATTGCTTATCTTCCATTTCCCACTGACTCCTTCTTCTGACTCCAGAGCCAATAATAAGAATCATCGGCACATTGAACTGCATTTTTCTCTGTTGAATTATCGACTAATTGATTTATTACAGACATGGCCTTTCTACTTTCTGTTCCTGGGCATCCTGCAGTGAATTTTGTTACCTTCTTGGCCCTGTTTATGCCTCCCCATCGTGTACATAACTGGAACCTTGGCATGCAGCAGCAGATGGGAGAGATGCATTCTATAGATATCAAAGCTTTGTTGGTCAAATGCCACTCTCTTCTGAGGTAGATGGCTCCCAAGACCCTGATGGTTTTTGAAATATGCTCTAAGTTACCTCCTTTTCCATGGGAGCACAGGCTTCAGCTGAGAAAGGTTATTTTCAGAGGCCCTCAAGGTTAAAGTAGGTTACTTTTCCAGATGGCTTCTATCTGGTTCTTTGGATTATGTTAAGCCTACTCATGATCAACCTCCTACTACCAAGAAGGGGAAACCAGCCACAGAGAGGGCATGTAGAGATCCAGGGTTAAGTCTAGAGCATATGGTCTATCACAGGCCTGCTGTGGTAACCCCAGGAAAAACAAATCCAGTCCCAGGACTGATCATCATCTCTAATTTTTGTTGCCCCACTCACTGATCTCCTGGGTCCTCATTTCTCCTGATTCTACTTGTGTCTTTATTTTTTAAACTTCCACAGAGTTATTTATATAGTAACTGGTTCAACTCCAGCTGCCACTGGCTTCAAGATAGCCACATTGGCAACTGATGCAAGGAGAAAACATGGCTTAAAATGAAAAGGGTGAGCTCTCTGCTTTAGCTTAACCTTAGAACATGCAACTTGGCTTGCTCTAGCTTAAGCTCCCCTTGAAGGAAATCAGGTGTGGCTTGCTGTTTCTCAGTCTTTTGCAAACCTGAATGCCAGCAGTACTTTGACTACAAAGTCTACTTCTGTGTGTGCTGCTTCAGTGTTGGATGTATGCACACCTGGACCTTTATTTAGTCCTCCCTATGTCTGCTTGTATATCGAGATTTTATTACTCCTATTCACATTTTTTCCCTGTTTTTTTTTGAGATAGGATTTCTTTGTGTAACAGCTCTGGATATTCTGCAACTCATAAAGCCAACAAGAAAAGATCAACTTGAGGGGTTAGAGGCAGTGTTTTTGTTTTGTTGTTGTTTGGTTTGGTCTGGCTTTTTTGCCTTAAACATTTGGAAAGAGGGTTCCACTATGAGAGAGGAATCCTGAGGTGAAAGAAACATATTTATCTTGAGATGTTGTGTGGTTCTAGCATTAAATGATCATAATTATGGCTCTAGCCACAAACTGGCTATATAGTTCCCCATTCAATACATTTATCACATCTTTCTTTGTAGACCCCAATAACAGTAGGCAAAGCTCGCCTCAACCATCTCCAGTGCTATAACAGCTGTTACAAACACACTCAGCAAAATAGCCGCTCCCTCAAAGGAGCACTTTTGGTGTTGACCTTAAAGAGCAACTTCAGTCAGGAATAAGGAGGTTCAATTGTTCATAAACACCCGACATTTATTACTTGGAGATCCGTTCTCCACAGCACAAGCCGCTCTTTACAATTTTATGAAATAAACTTCTGCTTTCATCAGTGCCCCACTTTCTCCATTGGTTGCTCCCACAAGCACCACCTGTGGGCTTGGCATGGCTCGGCAGTACAAAACCTATGGCCATCACTCAGAAAGGCAGGACTCCTGAGTAAGGGCCAGGCAGATGTCCAGAGCAGGTGTGGGCTCTGGTTTTCTTCTTTTATTTATGAGGCAGTTGAGTGAGAAGGTAAATAATTGTGGCTTCCCCTTTTGAAATGCACTAGTTCCCTTTGGCATTTTATAGATTGCCAGGGTAAAGCAGAATGTAGAATAAATCTACCACAAACATTCCGAGGCCTCAAATGGTTAACCAATTAGAGCAACTCAGTAATTGGCTCCCTTCTGAAATGAGGAATGAGGATGAACTCAGCACAGATCTACATAGTTTCCTGCGTATAACTTGCAAGCCCCTAATATCAGAATCCCAAGTGCCTCCCTACTTGCTTCCACTGAAGCCCAATTCGAAGAATCAATAGTTCAGTAGTCAGGACACATTATTTTTTGGTATCAGTTATAGAAAGAATTTGGGATGTATCCTTCCCACTTCTGAACCATAAATGGCCTTTAGGACCCTTACATAACCTAAAGAGAGGATAGTGGTATAGCAGGAACTGGAGATGGTCTAAAATAAGCATAAAAGAAGCCCATTAATAGTTTCCAATAGAATGTGCTGCTAACTTGTTATAGGAAAAAGATACATTAGTGGGGATTCATAAACAGTGATAGGCATGGCAAGTAAACCCATCCCTGTAATGCAGCTCCATTTGACTTGAAAGAGACCCTTTTCTTCGTGATCAAATCTACTGGCTGGGAATAGGTGTCTTCTTAAATAGACAAAACTCAGTACTTGCTGTATGCTGTAGTTCATTTTGGATTGCATTGAAGTCAATCACAAGAGTGAAGATTCTTATTATGAAGCAACATAAATATAAAATACTTATAAAGTTTTATTTTTTTCTCTACTGCACTTTTCCCCCCACACCTAATTCAACCTCAGATTCCCTTCCTTTCCCATCCTATTTCATTGAGTTATTCCAAAATATTCTGCTTAATTTTCACAAGAAACAGAAATTGTCTTTTTATACTCATACTGTGCCGTTGTCAGAGGGATGTGTATAAATGCATAACTAAACGAAATGTGATACTGTGTCATTGCATGAGGGGCTTGAGTAGATCCATAACTAAAGCAGAATGTGTGCCTCCTAACAACAGGCTTGGGGAAAGTAGAAATGAACTCTGGGTAAGCACATGGCTCCATTCATAAGTGCTTTGGAGGCTGGGTAAACCGCAGGGAAATGGAGAGATAGAACAGAAATTCAGTGCATGGCAGACCATGGCTGAATGATTGACAGGGAGAGTACAGAGTGCCAGGTAACTGGGCACGTCAATCAAGTGCAAGTCAAGCAGAAATCAGTCAAGAGTGATGTTAAAGTATGCTGGACTTGCAATCAGACTTCCTGAATTCATGTGCTAATATTAGCTGTTGACCTCTGACAAATCTCGTGACTTATTGGATCTTTCATTTATTCATGTGGAAAACAAGGACATGCATCAAGAACCTGTATGACCACACACTCAAAACATGGGGCCCTTTAAGAAGATCAAATGAAGTAGTATATATGGCTGCCTTGGTAACCATAAATACTTTGCAAATATACACTTCTAGTCAACCTTTCACTTTGAAATAGTTTCAAACTTACAGAAGATTAGTGGGATTGCCACAGATGCACTTAGAAGAATGGCTCACTATTAACATTTCTCACATATGATTTTATCTTTTCTGTGGATGGATGGATAAGTGGATGGGTAGATGGATAGAGATAAAGCATGTAATGTGTATATTAATAAATATTCTCCAGCCACAATTTTAGATTATCTGAAGACACCATGCTATTTCTCTCAATAATTAGTGTTTATTTCCCAGCAACAAAATATTCTCTTAAAATGATGAGAATCTTTCATCTTGAAATTAGACTATTGCTTAATACACGGTAGTTGTTAGAAATCTTACAGTACTGTTGTCCTTTATAACAATCTTTCCTATCCTGAATCTAATACAAGATCACACTGTCCCTTCACACTGCCATAGCTCTTTAGTCCCTTGGTCTTTCTTTGTCTTCCAAGACACGGGCATTTTTTTTTATAGAATGTGCTTATATGGCCTAACTACTGGGTTTTCCAAAGTTTTACATACTGAAATCCTAATCTGCAGTATTAGAGTATTGAGATATGTGGCCTTCCCAATATTGTTAGATTGTAAGGGTAGAACCAGGGTGAAAGGACTAGTGCTTTATATGAAGGGATTGAGAGGAATGTCAGTGCCTTTCATGGTATAAGACAAAGTTGTCCTTAGAGTGAGACTTTCTTTGGATCATCAGTTCCCAAATGAGACTTTATTAAGTGTGAAAGTTTGGCCTTAGTTTAGGCTTGTTCCCAACTATCTCTTAGAGCTTAAATTCACCTGTTTATATTAATCTACCTTTTGCCATGTGGCTTGTTACCTCTCCACAGTACTTATGTCCTACTTCCTCTGAGTCTCACTGGCAAATCTCCACCTCTATGGTTCCTTCCCAGAGTTCCTATCTCTGCCTGGAAGTTCTGCCTATTCTCCCCTGCTTAGCGATTGGCTGTTAAACCAATTTATTAAATGAACCAAAAGGTGTCTTGGCAGAGACACATCTTTACATTGTACAAAAAAAATATCCCACAACATATCCTGTTGTGTCCTTGTGCCTGGATTTAGGCTATTCCTTTTGTGGTATAAATCTGTGATGTGTCCTTCATGGTGCATCATATGACAAGGCACACATCTGTTTGTCTCCTTATTGGTGATGCTATTATAAACCTCTTGGTTAAGTGCTCTGTTATTATTATCCGCTGTGATTTTACGACTTTTCCTACTGGAGTAAGTAAGTAATTTCCCGAAAAGTTATTTTGAGACTATGAAAATATCTTGCCTCTCTCAAGTCTTACCCACCAGTTTTAGCATCCATTGGTGAGTTGCCTGTTCCTAAACTCTGAAGTTTAATAATAGTCACTATTATAAAGTCAAAAGGGCAAAATTGATCTTCTGGAGAGATGTTCTAGGGAAGGGGGTGGGAGAACAACTAGAAAATGGAAGAAATTCCCCTTGTCAGCTTTCCGTTGGTTCTAAGCTTTGAATGAGAAAATTTTAATCTGGTTGACCTACAAAGTGAGGGAGTACATTATACTCTATGTGAAGTGCCTCCTGGTTGAAGTCTTTTCTGCCTATTATTGCTTTTGCTTCACCGGATTAGCATGCATGTCCTCAATGGAAGATCTTTTGCTTATCACTGCTATTCTCTGCCCACCCAGCCTGTACCTCCCCAGCCTGCAGGTGCTTCCTCTCTGGGTCCCTTTCTTTACCCGAATGGGAAGTACTCTCCTGGAACTGATGACACCATTGGCTAACTGCATGACCCTACACAGCAGACCTATGAAAACACAGTGCCTTCTGTGGATGGGTGATGTGGTTCAGCTTAGCCTCCTTAGTATATTCTCCCCATCTAGAAATTGAGGGCTGTTAATATTGACTGTATACGATTATTGGAAGAAATAATCAGATGATACATTAAAAGTCCTTCTCAGGTGTGTTTAGGAGAAATGTGAATTCTCCCTCTACTCCAGGGTTCCATGGAAAACTTCTGCTTCATTTAGCAGAATTAAGGATTGGATAAGCACACGTATTTGTTCTCTTTAACCTCTCACTCCTCCCTGATAGGGGAGGAAAGACTCCACTGATTTCTGAGTCTGTCATTCCCTGGGCCACACTGAAAGGCAATTAAGTTTAAAAGAGGTCTGGTGTTTTTCTCTCTCACACTACCAAGTCCACATGGCGTTAATGTTCTCCTGAGCTAGCAAAGTTTCTACAAGGCTCCACAGTTGGGGTGGGCTGCAGTTCTAGATCCTCTCCCTCATCTGAGCCATGGAGATGTTCAGTCTTGTTCTTCCCACTGGACTTGTGGGTCCTTCAGAATGTAGTCACAGAGTACTTGTCATTGGCATTGCAGACCCATTTTCTACCAAAAGAGGCCATGGGTCTTGAATGGAACAAAGGTGGGAGGAAGCACAAAGCCTCATCTCCGGGGGTAATGGCAATGACTATCACTCTCTTTTGATCTTCCATCCCCATTGTGTTTATGCTATTCCCAAAAACTTCATGAAGTAGCAGTTAAAGAAAGAGCAGCCTATAAGATTAGCCTATGTTATAACTCTAATAATTAACAGCCAGTGGTAGGATTATGTTATTTGAAAAACTTGGCAATGGAGAGACATTTATGACCTCCTTATATGACATTCACAGTCTCACAGGCACACACACACGAATGGTAAGAACACAATCAAAGGCCATACAGCCAGCTTGATGGGATACAAAATGTGAAGAAAATAAAGTTTAAGCAATTTAAACTAATTATAATACATTGGATAAAATAAACCATCATGCTCACGTGAATATCTAACATGCAAGAAAACAACTAAATGAGTGTTGGAAAAAGGAATACTTTTTTTTTCACAGAAATATACCAAACATGAACAAGTAGGGAATGATGGAGTTAGGGAAAGACAAACAAGCAAACAGCCACAACAACAACAAAAAACACACTATAATCAACCAAAGCTGAGTCTTTTGGAACTGGAAGTTGGTAGGCTTCATACTCACAAGCTTATTTGTGAACATAGTAATTTTTTGTTTCAGAGAAAAATACATTATCTCTGTGGTATGATTAGAAACCCAAGAACCAGAGAAAGAAATGGCAGTGTTAGATCCAGATAATGTCTGCTTAGGTGTTCAGGTTGTTGAGAATGGCAGACAGACAGACCCATTACTTAACATGGCAGTGTCAATGCAATTAATGACATGCTGCAAGGCTCTGGCACCTAGAAACTTGAGGTATTCAAGCAGTATCGTGTGGTGTCTGCCTTCTTCTCTTCCTTGCCTCTCACTAGGTAAACATCATTTACTCCTTTATGTATTTACAAATGAACTGACATCATACATGATCATTATGTATGTACATCACAAATAATATCCCTCCAAACAGGCCTACATTTAACTCTCCTAGAATTCTCACTTACAAGAAGACTTTGATTATATGAAGCTAAAGTAAATAATGGCAATTTTCTAGTTGGGCCAATACAATGTGGGTGTAAGCCAGACTCCCCCAATTAATTGTTGAGAATCAGAGGAAATTCTTAGGTACTCTGACTCTCAAATTCTGCCTTTACAAAATAAGAGTGGTGCACACCTTTTGGTGTGATTGAGTGGGTTCTATCAAAGAACCCATGTGAAGTCCTAAAGAAAGCAGACAGACTTACTTTATTGGGAGTACTCTGTAACTTAATTATTTCAATCACTGTGGAAATCATATTTTCAACTGCTGAGGAATCCCTTTCAGAAGTATGAGTTTGTTTACCTTAGTATATAATTTATTTTTGTGATAGCAAGCACAATACTCTATGTATAAAACAGGAGAATCAGAAGGTTTTAAAGCAATTGAATCAGTTTTGTAAATGCTATCTTTACCATGAAGTGTTAAGCCCTGATACACCTGCAGTAGCTTGCTGATAATGAAGACAGATGATGGTGGTGGTGACAATGATAGCAATGATTATGATCATCATGGTTATGCTGATGTTGATAAAAATGATAATCATAACAGTGATGATGGTGACAATAATGTTGGTGATGATAATGATCATGATGATGGTGATATATGATGACAATGATAAAGATACCAAGGGTGATGATGGCAGTGGTCATATGATGAAATATGATGATGATATTGACATTATTTTTGTAAGAAGGAACATTGTCCTGAGAATGTATAGGGTTATTGTTTATCACTTTTTATCAAGGTAGGTAATGACCTATAAGTCAGCATTAAAACATCCTAATGGTCCATTCCACTTTCTTCAGTTATTTCTCATGTTCTAATTATTTCCCTTCTTACCTTAGTCATTGTGCTTCAATATTGGGAACAACAGACACCTTCAAAGCTGGATGTGAAGTCAAATCTATTTCTACCTATAATTGGTAGTACCTTCTGCCTGTACTGTCAGATATGTGAAATCAACTGTGATCTGAAGGACATTAAATGAAGAATTACAAAAGCAAAAATTATGAATTGCATGTCATTCCCAGTGTCTAGAAATTTTGAGCAGTCTTGCTTTGACCCCCTTGGGATATGACTCATTCTTTTGATGAGTGTATCTTCCTCATTAGTCACCTAGTAGCCATTTCAGTTAGCAGATTAACTCCCAGTGCCACAGTGCCATTGCTCAAATAGCACTGATTTCACTTGTTAATGGTCCCAAGGTGTAAAAGGAGCGATCCTGGCAATTTTATTGTGGTGTATTATTATTTATTTATTATTGTTCTAATCTATTAGTAGTCATTTTTATTCATTTATTTGTTAGTTAATTTTTCATTTATTTTACATTCCCACCACAGTTTATTCTTCCTCCTCTCCTATTCCCTCCCAACTGCTTCCCTTCTGCCCCCTGCCTTCTCACTGCCCCACCATCCATTTCTCCTATGTTTCTGTTCAGAAAGGGGCAGGAGTCACATGGGTGTCAACAAAGAGTGGCATATCATGTTGAGGTAGTACTACATGCATCCCTTTGTATTAAGGCTGGGTGAGGCAATCCAGTATGGAATAGGTTCCCCAAAACCAGCTCAAGCATCAGGGATAGGTCCTGATCCCATTGCTAGGAGCCCCACAAACAGACCAAGATGCACAACTGTCAAACATATGTAGAGGGCCTAGGTTGGTCCCATGCAGGCTCCCAAGCTGTCAGTCCAGCATCTATGAACTCCTATGAGCCAAGGTTAGTTGTTTTTGTGGGTTCCCTTGTTATGATCTTGACACCACTGCCTTGTACAGTCCTTCTCTCCTCAAAAGGATTCCTGGAGCTCAGCCCAGTGCTTGGCTCTGGATCCCTGAATTTGTTTCCATCTGTTACTGGATAAAGGCTGTCTGATGACAAGTAGGGTAGTCACCACTCTGATTACAGTAGATGGGCATGTCAGGTACCCTATCCACCATTGCTAGTAGTCTTAGCTGGGATTATCATCCTTGTGGATTCCTGGGAGTTTCCAGGGTATCAGGTTTCTCCATAGCCCTAAATTGGGACCCCCCTCAAGACATCTTTTTCATTACTATCACCCTCCATTCCACCCCAAACCAGCCCAACCCCATCCCTCATGTTCTCATCGCCCCCACCCCCAGTTTACCCAGGAGATCTGTTCTATTTCCCCTTCCCAGGGAAACCCATGTGGGCCCTCCTTGTTACTAATTTCCAATTTATGAGAAACTGCCATACCAATTTCCAAAGTGAGTGTACAATTTTTACACTCTCACCAGCAGTAGAGGAGTATTCCCCTTACTCCACATCCTCTCCAAAATAAGTTGTCATTCATGTTTTTGATCTTCGCCATTTTGATGGTATCTCAGAGCCATCTTAATTTGAATTTTCCCAATGGATATGGATGTCAAACAATTCTTTAAGTGTACCTTGACCATTTGAGATTCTTTTGTTGTGAATTCTCTGTTTAGATCAGTACACCATTTTTAAAATTGGATTATTAGGTATTTTGGTGTCTAGTTTCCTGAGTTCTTTATATAATTTGGAGATCAGTCCTCTGTCAGATTCCGGGTTGGTGAAGATCTTTTCTCATTCTGAGGCTGCTATTTTGTCTTATTGACAGTGTCCTTTGCCTTATAGAAGCTTTCAGTTTCATGAGGTTCCATTTATTAGTTGTCCATTTCAGTGTCTGTGCTACTGTTCTTTTCATAAAGCAGTCTCTAGTGCCAATGTGTTCAAGGCTTCTTCCCACTTTTTCTTTTTTCAGATTAAGTGTAACTCAATTTATTTTGGGGTCTTTGATCTACTTGGACTTGAGTTTTGTGCAAGGTGATGAGATAGATCTGTTTGCATTCCTCCACATGCTGAATTCAGTTATGTCAGCACCATTTGTTGAAGATGCTTTCTATTTCCTGTTGTATCATTTTGGTTTCTTTGTCAAAAATCAGATAGATGTTCAAAGGTGTGTGGATTTATGTTAGGATCTTTTATTTGAGCCACTGGTCCACCTGTCTGTTTTCATGCCATATTATTGTCATTTTTAATCTTTAATGTGCCTAACTTATAAATGACTCTTTATCACAATTATGTATGTATATGATTAAACATAGCAAACACAGGATTCAGTATTATCCACGATTACAAATATCCATTGGGAAACTTAGAACATATGCTCCATAGATAAAGGAGGGCTGCTCTGTATACAGTTAGAACTACTAGTGCTCTACATTTGTGATTTCTACAACTGATGCTTGACACACATAGTCATTACTTCCTTGCTCCTGAGGATAGGCCATGTCACATTTGGAGTGCATCTGATGGTTGAAACTAACATTTCCCAAGACAGTCTCTCATTGCAGTCAGTATACTAAGTTCATGTTTTCACCTGCATTTGCCTCTCCTCTGTTGAGATGTCCTTTTGCATGTTCTTAGCTGCCTGCAGTGTGGTATGGCTGTTGCAAGACTACTCAACTATGGTGAGACATTTCTCACCAACATTAGCTATATGTTCTGGGGCTGTATAGAAGGCTAAAAATAGCCTACACTTTTTATCTAGATTATAGTTGTGCTATCAAACTGTGTGCTCTAGGACTAAACAAGTAGCCAAACAATGTTGTAGTTTACCTAACTGAGAATGAATGAGGAGAGTTAGATGATCTGTGGTTTATTGGAGGCACGAATCTATGAAGTATACAAATCAGTCTAGTCTTTAGTACAGTGTCTCTTAAACCCATCCCCTTGTGATTGCCTTTCAGCCCTTCAAATGACCCCAGTATATTAGTCAGAATTCTCTGGATGCATAGATTCAATAAATATAATAACTCATTAAGTCAGCTTTAAAACAGCAGGATCACATCTGAGTGCTTGGAACCTGGTCATTACTTGATTCTTGGAGCTTGGTGCTCAGAAGTAGGAGTACTTACCCAGTATCTTGTCTTTCACAGAGGGAAGGGAGTTATGCTAAAAATTGGTGGTAGTTGCTTAGTCTACAAGACTGACTGCCTTAGTAGTCCCAATATGATACTGGAAACTGTGAAGCTCACGGGAGAGCTGCTAGTCCCTAGTCTAAAATGAAAGACTAGAAACGCTGGTTCTGACAGCAATGGAGGAATCAGGAGCAGCAACAATCAAGCAAATTAACCCAGCAGGGAGATGGAAGGCCAAGCAAGCAGACGGTGAGATTATCTGCCTTCTTCCACATAGACCCTTAGTAGCTGGAGAATTACCAGAAGATACTAGCTACATTTGGGATGTATCTTTCATATCAATCAAGATGATCAGGAAAGTTCTTCAGGTAAGGCTCCCTACTCAGCAGATTCTGATTTGTGCTAAATTGCCCTAAAAAATCAATAATAACAATCCAACCCTTGTCACCTTGACACACAAATATAACACTCTAATACCCATTGCCTCATGCCTACATGTATTAAATAAATAAAAAATTTTAAAGTGACAAAAAATAAATCTTAAAAACCATAACCTTCTCCTCTACATCTCATATTTACTTTATAATCTTAGTTTAATTGTAAGCTCCTATTGTGATGGGTGTTCTTGGTTGTCAACTTGACTACAACTGGAACTAAAACACAAAAATGCCAGGCACACCTGTGTGGAACATTTTTGCTCAATTTGTAGTAGGAAGATCCACTTCTAATCCTGATCTTTGAGTTAGTAAGGCACACCTTTAAGCCAGATTGCACTTTCTGCTGGAAGCTTCTATGAAAATATTGAAGAAGGAAGCTTTTGCTCTTTGCCTGCTTGCCCTTACCTTGCTGGTATATCCATTTCTTCCATGGCATTAGAGCCTACTTCTTTGGGATTCTAGTGTATACTGAAGACTAGCTGAGACATCCAGCCTTGTGAACTGAACAACTACTGGATTCTTGGACTTCTGTTCACAGACAGTAATTGTTGGATTAGCTGGACCAAACCTGTAAGTCATTCTAAAAAGTTCCCTAATCCCCTTTGTGTCTATGTGTGTGTGTGTGTGTGTGTGTGTGTGTGTGTGTGTGTTGCAGAGAGTTTCATTCTATAAGTTGTTACTTTACAGAATCTTGAGTAATACACTTATGAATATCAAAACCAATATATTCAACATTATGGTACCAAAGGAGAAAAAAATCATTTTTCAAGGGAGAAAAAGAATAAAAAGAAAAAACAAGGCGATAGCAATAAACAATCACACTGAAGCAACCAGGTCATATTGGTTTGTAAAATGAGTATAGAAATTCAATATTTACTGAAAATAAATCACCAAGAATTTTATTTAAAAGAAATTCTTTGGTGTAAATGTAATTTTAGCATTTATTAAAGGGGAAAGCATATTTGTATACTACTGAGATGGATGTACTTGCTTAGTTTTACATGAAAAATAACTATTTGAGCTGTGAAGATGGCTGAGTAGAAAAAGAGCTTCTTGCAGAAGCCTGGCAAACTTAGTGCAGGACACCAAAACCAAAACAAAAGCTCAATGCAGTAAGAAAGGTGTCTGTAACATCAGGGTAACCTTCATGGGAGATGAGGAACCAAGACAGGAGAACAGCTAAAAACCTGTGGGCCAGTTAATCTAGCATAGACAGTAAATTAACAGAAAGAGAGACCCTGTCTCAAACAAGGTAGAAAATAAGTATTGAAACTGGAGGTTGTCCTCTGACCTTCACAGTCATGTGCCTGTGTGTGTGTGTGTGTGTGTGTGTGTGTGTGTGTGTGTGTGTGTGTATGTTTATTCACACATACAAATTCAATATTAGCTGAATATTTGATATTGTGGGCCATAGGGCATCTTTGACAGTGTTCAGGGTTGATTAATACATTGGTTTTATGACTGTCAATATTGAGAATTCTGCTTCACACAAATGCTACTAAATGGCAGAAATATGTGTAGGGCCATTTCAGAAATTGGTGGAAATTCTGTCCTAATCGCAAGCCCAAATTCACTGAATGGTTTTTTTAAATTAAATTTTAGTGAGCAACTGAAAAACAATCATTTTGAAAATCAAATATTCTCACACAATACAACATAAAGATATACTAATTTGACACATGCTGTGGAATGATGGTAGGAAATTATTAAGAGTCTTCATTTTATATAATAAAATCATTATGTTTTTATAAGAGCAGGAAACATGGTAGGTTCAATAAGATTCATTGCCTTTCATAGCATGAAATGGTCTCTAACCTGAGCCAAGGTATTTTAGGCAGCATTAGCTAATGTTGGGCAGCATGAAGATGCCACGAACAGTGCAAAGAATGGATGCTGTGTGCTCAGGACCACAGCTGAAGCAAAGGCTGACACGTGGGGGGATACTCGAAGAAACACTTTGGCTTTATTACAAGTTTGACTTCATACTAACTTTTGGTACCTCTCCTCTTCTGAGGAGGGGTGAGGAGGACATGAGGGAGCAGGAAGTTTGAGTTGGGGAAGAAATAGAGGAGAGCTAGATAAGAGATAATATCAGAGAGGGAGCCATTATAGGTTTAAAGAGAAATCAGGCTCTAGGGAAATGTCTGCAGATCTACAACGATGACACCAATTAACAATCTAAGAAACAGAGGAGAGGCTACCTTAAATGCCCTCCCTTGATAAAGAGATTAATGACTGACTTATATGCCATCCTATAGCTGTCACCCAGCAGCTGGTGCAAGTAGAAGCAGACACCCACAGCTAAACACTGAATTGAACTGGAATCCAGTTGCAGAGAAGGAGGAGTGATGAGAAAAGGGGTCAAGAGCAGGCTGGTGAAACCCACAGAAACAGCTGACCTGAACAAGGAGGAACTCTTGGTTCCCAGACTGATAGCTGGGAAACCAGCATGGGACAGATCCAGACCCCATGAACATGGGTGTCAGTGAGAAGACCTCGGAAATCTATGGGGCCTTTAACCATAGTAGATCAGTACTTATCCCTAGCATAGGAATGGACTTTGGGAGCCTATTCCACATAGAGGGATACTCCTTGTGCCTAGACACATGGGAGTGGGCCTAGGCCCTGTCCCAAAGGATATGACAGACTCTGAAGCCCCCTCCCTATGGAAGGCCTCACCCTCCCTGGGGAGCAGAAAGGGTATGGGATAGGGTAGGGTGTTAGTTTGAGGGGGTAGGGAAGGAGGGAAGGCAAGGGAACTGGGATTGACCTGTAATATAATCTTGTTTATAATTTAAATAAAAATGGAGAGAAAATAAATAAATAAATAAATAAATAAATAACATTGAAAAAATTAGTACCTCTAGGTTCAGAAAACTTTTACTCTTGTCAAATTTTCGTTAAGTCCCACATTTAATTATATAACCCCATATGGGACCACCACCCACAATTAAAGAAGCTAGCTTTATTATATATTTATAATATATTAATAACATCATTTTATAAAGAATACACAAGAACCCTAAAACCGTTATGCAAAATTACTTTTATATATTAAAATGATTCATTTATTTTTTATTTTGTGTGTATAAGTGGTTTACACACACACACACACACACACACACACACACACACAATGGTTGCCATGTGAATATTAGAAACAGAACAGAATTCAGGTCCTCTGCAAGAGCAGTGTGTTTTTAACTTCTGAGCCATATCTCCAGTTGCCCCCATTCTCCTGTCACTTTTTAAAAAGTCTCAAATTATTTAAAGAAAATAGCAGAAAAGTACAATATGAAATTACTTAATGAAATTAATTTAAAGTTGAACAAAGCAGCTGTGCAATATGATTTTGGAAACCAAAGAATATTGAGTTATGTTATGTTTTTCATGTAAAATGCCCCCAGAGACTCATGTATCTGAATAAATCGCTCTCTCTACTGGTGACAGAGTTTGGGGAAATTGTGGCTATTTCAGCAGGTGGATTTTAGTTGGAGGAAGTTGATTGCTATAGTGCTAGGCTTTGAGGTATATAGCCTGGTCCCACTTCTGGGCTGGGGTTCTTTCTGCTTCTTTATCTGCTGAGACATGAACAAATCACTCCTGACATCACTGAACCACCATGCCTACCCAGACATGATTCTCTGTAATCCTTGAACCAGGAGTCAAAGTAAACCTCTCCTCCCTTAAAGTAATCTTTTAGGTGACCTATTATAACAATGATAAAAACAACTAACACAAAACTTTTTACCAGAAGTGGGGTTGCTGCTGTTGTAAACATGACGTTGTGGTACATAGGTCTTTGAAGCCTATATTTAATATTGAAGTTTCTTTTGAGTTTCAAATGAAAGGAGTCTTCAAATAATGTATAATGGAGCCATCATAGTAGGATCTCAGCAGACCAAAATGTTTGACAATAGTTTCATTAGTGAAGTCCAGGCTCAGGAGCTTTTAGAGTTGAATAGAGAAAATATTAGCAATCTGGTTGGAGATCATTCATATCACATTATGGCAAAGATGCTGGTTGTATTCTGTTTATGTCTTAACATTTTAATAAGTCTAAATTTAAAAGTTGTAATAAACTGTTGGGGGGAAATTCCAGATAGCATAACATTCAAGCTGAAGTGTGATGTTGTTGAGTGCTTTTGTGTGAGATTCACTATGAGAATTCAAAACAAAAAAAAATGAAACAAAAAGATGTGAGATGGGTGCACAAATACATTTAAAGTTGAATAAAGGACAGACAAGTTAGGTATAGTCAATATAGCTATAAATGCTACAGAGATCAGGCAATTAAGAAGAAAATGAGGCTTTTACTGAGACAGTTCCAAAGTGTGCTGAAAGCAAGACTCTACCCTTGAAAGCTGAAGAATATAACAACACAAATTCATTTTTAAAAACTTTCACCTGAAAGGAGTATACTAACACAAATGAATGCCTGAGCAGAGAGAGTTGCTGCTGCTGTGCTTTGAACCAATAAGAATGCCTAGGGAAATAATTTTTCAAGTTTAGCTATATAGTTACTCAGAGGTTGCTTAAGTCATAATCCAAGAAGGCTTGGCTATTTCACAGTCTATCAGGAAAATATAAAATCACTCCTATAGTGTTCGTTTTGTAGGTATGCAGAATGGAAGAGTTACAGGGTCAGTGAAGTGTGCACAAGGTTCCTGGAGAAAGTCAGTGAAATCATACAATATGCAAGAGTCAGAATACCTATATGGAGTGTCCAAGCAATGCTGAAACTTTAAAAGTAAAGAAGCCTAAGTTGTCTTGAGTCTCTGAAGAGACTTTGGACACTTGAACCATTTTGAGATTATTAAAGACTGATGACTTTGAAGTTAGACTAAATGTATTTTTCATTACAAAGTAGCCATGAACCCATGACTGTGTAGGTCATAGGCCATAAAGGAGAAGCTATTACCACTATTCTGCTAGATTGACACTGTAGTAAAGTAACTCCTGAAGACTTATTGTTATACCCATTAGCGCAATGCTCATCAGAGAAGCTTCTTTGTGCTGGAGATGGCATTAACACAAAGATGTGTAAGTAGTCAATGAGTATAGAATAAAAGAATGTTGAGTTCATCACTAAGTGGGACTTCTATATCACATTACTATCCCCAGAGCTCTAGGAACATCATGGAACAGGGGACAGGAGGATTGTAAGAGCCAGAGGCAAAGCAATGTTTTGTGGATACAACAGAGTGGTTGCACATAGGATTTTAAACAGCTTAGACTGCATGCAAAGGACCTGTGCAAACATAAGCCTGAAAAATCTCAGTATGGAAGGGAAGATGATCACAAATTTCCACCCTTAGTTGAAGAGTTTCCTCAAAGGAGTGGGTCACCAATGCCCAGTGAGTTAGATGTTTTTAAAGGGCCTGATCCCTGGTAGATGTAACACACACAGACGATGGCCACACATTGATAGTATTGGGCAGCATTTAAGAAATTCTAAGGGCTTTTTTAAAGAATGGGGACATGAACTTGAGTGAGTGTGGAATGCGGAGTAGATGTAAGACAAAATGGGAGAGGGGCATAAATATCAAAATTCACTGTATGAAATTCTCAAAGAGTTAATAAACATAAAAATAGCATAAAACTGGAGGAAAATAAAAAGAACACATGAAACTTGGAGGAAATATTGATGGTGTGGACATGCAAGAGACTGAAAGGAAGGGAATTAGGGTGGGATTTATCAAGATACATTTTATGCCTATATGAAATTCATAAACAAGAGATATTCTAATATATAAAAATATGGCCATGAGCCCATTGGGGAAAGGGATTGGATGTTATGGTTTAGATGTAAAATATCTCCCAAAGGAAAAAAATTATCTCCCAAAGGCACATGTTTTCGGACTGCTGGACCCTAGCTGTATTTTGTAAGATTATAGAACCTTTATGGGTGTGGGGAGGCCTAGCTGAAGGACTTGGGGATCTTGGAGTTGGGCCTGGCAGGCTACAGCTGGGCCTGGGTTCTGGCCCAAGTCCTTTCTACTTTCTAGTTAAGGCCATGTTAACCAGCTGTTTCTACATATTACCAGTCCTACCAAGTTGTTTTAGTCACTCCGTCTCTCAAACCACAAGGGACTGCCCCTCCTGAAACATGGGCCTAAATACACAATATCTACCTTAATTTGTGTTCTCAGGTGTCTTGTCAGAGGAATGAGACTAGGAACTAACATGGCTCATAAGAATAGACATCGGTTGCTTTTATTTAGCATATATAACCATATCTTGTTTCTTTAGAAACATATCAAAATTTTAATGATGCCTACTAAATATTTATGGGACAAATGCCATAGTAGCTATAATTTATTTTAAAACATTTTTGGAGAAAAGATGAATTAAATGTGACAAATTATTAGCAATTCCCATTCTACATTATGACATATAGATTTTCATTGTAGTTAGTAAATGTAGGAACCATAGGAAATTGCAAGTATAAACTGTTTTCATATTATAAACAGCAGTTCCCTATTTTTCCACCCTGCACTGGTGGTCTCTTATTTATTCTGTATTTGATGTTTTTTTTCCAAGTAAAACTTTTCTGAACACATCTGTTTATCTAGATGAACTGTTTTAGTTATTGTTCTACTTGCTTAAATAGAATGCCTGACAAAAACCAGCTCAAGGAAGAAAGGGTTCATTCTGGTTCACCGTTGGAAGACACAGTCTGTGATAGCAGGAAAGTCATGGAGGTGGGGGCTTGAGGCAGCTTGTCACATGGCATCCACATCCAGAAAGCAGAGAGAGGAATGCTATTGCTCAGCATACTCTCATTTTCATTCAGTCAAGGGTCCTGGTCCCTAGAGTAGTGCTGCTCACACTTAGAGTGGCTCCCTCACCTAAGTTAACTTAATCTAGGCACCCCTTCCACACATGCACGAAGGTTTCTCTCCTACGTCATCCTAGATCCTGTCAAACTGACAATATCAACCATCACAGAACATTCTCAGACAGTTTAGTACAGTATGAAGCTGGCCAAGGCTTCATACCTCACCCCCCACCCACCTGCCTCTCCCCTCTCCTTCCCTCCCCTCCAGTAGAACACCATGGGTAAGGTTTTAGTGATCTTTATTTACCGCTTGCTTTTCAGACACTAGCATAGTTGTTCCCTATGCCATTGCAATCTCTTGGTTTTGCAAAACACATCACCCTTCTGTCCTGCAACCTGGCATCAACATCCACTCACATTCCCAACTCAATTCATGATCACATGAATCTTCAAGCATTTTAGAGACCGTGTCTTCTTGTATACTATCCTCCCTAGCTGGCTGTCTCCCCACACCCTCCACCTTGGTAGAATCTTGGTGCTCCCACAGCATGCATCACTTCTCTAGTCTGCTTTCCCATGCTCAGTGAAATCTCATAGGGTTGATAATGGTGAATGTACTGTGTATGTTTATCTTATTGATTGTTAAATAAAATACTGTCTGGCCAATGAGACGGCAAGTAGACGGGACTAGGAGTCAAAAGGATTCTGGGAAATGTAGTAGAGAAGTGCTGATCCAGGCAGGAAGTGACATAGCAAGGAGACTCATATTTAAGCGAAGGAGAAACAGGAAGGGTCCCTTTTTTCCTGTTCGCCTCCTCCAGCGGCAGGATGTGAGCCACGGGTAAGGAGGGACTCCAATAAGGCCTCTGATAAGATAAGTCTTATAACATATATAGATTTATTATAATTAAGACTGAGCTAGCAGATGAGAAATCATTGTCATTGGCCAAGCAGCATTGTACCTAATACAAGTTTCTGTGTATTCATTTGGGCCTAACTTGGGCGGGTGGCTGGTGTAAAGCTCACACATGGTGGTGGTGAGGCACAGGCAGCTTTTGGCAGAAAGATTTACCGTAACAGGTAAGAATGACACCCTATTGGTTCTCTTGTCCATAGAAAGCATCCTTCACTGTCTGGGTCTAGGACTGAAGCATTGGCTTTCTTGGTGCACTGCACATTGTGGCTCTGCAGTGATGCTGGCCCTTCTTCAGTGAAGTTGACCTGCTTGATGCAGGCACAGGATCAGATCTCAGTGGAAACTTGTTTGTGAAATGGGTATTTGAAAGCTGGTTTTGATTACAGCTGGGTCTTCTTTCCTCCTCCTATTTAGTGGGCCTCTTTCTTTGCTTGCTTAAAAAAAAGTTAAAATTGATGAGCAAAATAGTGAGAGAGCCTTGGAAGACAGCTACAATCACAAAACAAAAGCTATCTGAGAGTTAAAGTGTTAATATTTTTCCCATTGTGCTTGTGATATATTTTGATTCAGTGGCATAATTTTGGGATATTGCTGATCAAGCCATAGAGTTTTGTTTTTGTTTTTGTTTTTTTTTTTTTTTTGGTTGGTTGTTTTTTTGTTTGTTTGTTTTGGTCCTCCAGCCTGTGACTAATCCTACTTCCTCTGTAGCTTGGTAAGTCACACATCAGGCCCTGCCCCAAATATATATTTAGGCAAATAGATTATCTCTCTCTTTTCTCTCCTCCTCCCTCTCCCTATAGAATAGTAGGTATAAATTGATAGATATGTATACAGGCCTCTAGCTAGCTAAACACTACTTGTATATAATAGACACTAAATTTTTATTGGCTAAGAGATGAATTGAATGAGGACAATTATATTTTTAACAGCACTCTCTTAGTGTATTGTTCTTGGACTTTGCATCTCATATAATTCAGGAATACATTATGAAAATGAATCAGAATGAGGGAGATACACTTTAAATTAAATGAATTAAAAATGATTATTTAATTGCTCTCTGTGATGAGTGTTCTGAAATAGACATGCAGAGTGCAGAGCAGTGTAGTGGCAGGGTCCCTGAGACAATCTGAAAGCCAGGAAAAGTGTGGCCTCCAGGACAGCCATTAGAAGGTCAGAGAGAGAGGAGAGGGATGACAGGTGGCAAGACTGGATGATGGCAGGCAGAGAAGAGCCATGCAAGCAGAGGGAGAGTGCAGTTTATCATACAAACTCATCTCTTCACCCATACTGAATTGGAGTACCGTAAATTATTGCACTGGAACCAGAAGTCAAGAGTAGATGCAAGGAGCAGGAAGGCCATCATTACAATGGCCCTGCAAAGAGATGATTGGTAGCTGTGATTACAGAAGTGACCAGGTGGTGATGGGGAGAGGGAAAAGTAGATAAATCTGGCAGAGTTTAGAAGGTGTACTCAACAGGATGGTCTTGAGGCCTAGCAAGAGGTTTGTCTATCTTTCATGGATCCATCTATATCCCATGAAGGTTTTAACTGTTCTATGGCACAATTTTGTATCGTAACAGGAGAGAACCACATCGAGCTCATAGTAAAGCTGCTCCTGTTTAAAGCGCTGCAACTAAATTCTTTGTTTGAGTGGGATGAAAGCTAATGAAGCTCTTACTCAACCTCTGGAGGATCAACAACCACAGATGCTTTCCTTCCTCCAGTCTTCAGTTGGGGGATTTTCCTTCTATGGCTCTGAATTGCATTTCTCTCCAAGGCTCCTCAACAAACAATTTACAGTGTAAATATATTTGTTGGCATGCAAATCACTCCGCATTATGAGTCTTGATTAATATTATAATGTGTTGACGAAAGCCTGTAAGTGGTTCTTGGAACTAAGGTTTCAGACAAAGATGGGCTGTTTGGGTGCAGAATGTTTGTTGAATATTAGATTAGGCTTTTTGTTCTCTCTCTTTCTTCCTCTCCCTCTCATTTTAAGGAGATACTTGGTGTGAGTGGTAACAAACTACAAAATATACAATTAATACAACCAATCTACCACCCAAACTGCAGCATAAACACTCCTCCCCATGCTCACTTCCAGCCTGCTTTGTGCCCACAGGCTGGGGCCTTTGGTTCAGCTATTTAGCCTTTGGTTCATTGCCAGAAACTAGGTCTCTAGGGAAGCATTGTTCTGTAGTATAGTGTACCATTTGAATACAGTGTGTGTGTGTGTGTGTGTGTGTGTGTGTGTGTGTGTGTGAATAGATCATAGTTAAATTCCCGGTCTGTACCATGGAAGGCAGAGATAATGTCCCTGGCTTTGCTCTGGGAAGCCTGGCCTCTCTTCTTTCACAATAGCAATGTCGATGCAGAGACATGGGCCTGGTGGACTTCCCACCTCAGGCAGATGACACTTTTTTTTCCCCACACACTAGCTGGAAGAGCAACAATTTGACAGAGGGTTCACACATCCAGTAGCATGCTGCAATGAAGAGCACCGGGCTTTGGACACAGTCTGAACATGATTGTATTGCAGCTCTGCTATCTAATAGTTGCCTGACCTCAGCCAAGTTACACAGCATTCCAAGTTTCAGTTTCCCCATTTGGAAAGGAAGGTTGGTAATTCCTATTTCTTGAATTTGGAGTGAGGATTAATCAGTATATCTGAAGTGGCTTTCTCCACCACAAGAGAGACAAAAAATAAAAGAGAAAGTGCTTGGTAAATGAACTCTTTACTCTGTATACAGCCTTGGCCTCTG
Organism: Cricetulus griseus; assembly: GCF_003668045.3. Lineage (NCBI taxonomy): Eukaryota > Metazoa > Chordata > Mammalia > Rodentia > Cricetidae > Cricetulus > Cricetulus griseus. The sequence continues at coordinate 141,048,015 of NC_048597.1, forward strand.
AACCACTAATACCATGGCAACAAACTCTACATTTGAGGGAATGTCCTAAAGGTGGTATATTTTATGGTATCTAGTGATCTCTAGGAATTACAGTCACCAATTTGACTTGCACCCAATCTTGGTCTACTTTCCTTTAGAATGGATGGTGACCTGGGTTTTTGTCAAGCATACTCTGGATGCTGTGTTCCACTTCCCTCAGTTGTCTGTGTCTACATCCTAAGGATCATAGAGCAAGCTTCTTAGGAACAATGTCATGCTTAGCATGGATGACCAAACCATTCAGGGTATCCAAACCCAAAGGAAATGACATCGGCAGGCAGTGTGGTAAGATGGAGGAACACATTTGGTTAACAGAAGGCACACTGACATTTTAACCAAAGGAGCACAGAATCACTATCATGTTTTGTTTGTATGATACTTTGTGCTTTACCATTTCCCTGTAAAGAGCCTTGAGAATACCCCCCATTTTCTAAATAACTTATGAGTTATTAAAACAGCTGGGGAGATAATGCCTCTGTCCAGTAAACTTCTCAGGGTCTTGCATAGGAAATGAACAGGATTGACAATCCAACAGGCAGGTCTGGGGTGTGTTTGGTAGCAGGAAAGAGGTCAGTAAATGGGGTCTTTACTGTTCCATAAAATAACGTTGTATTTGGTTCCTGACTTGTGGACAGCCACCTCACTACATCCTCCAATAAAGTGGAGGAGGGAGGATAATTTTTCTCATGTGTTTCCTTGTGAGAACTGAAATCCTATAATGGGGACCCCCACTCAAGAGACTGCATCTGGGATTCCTGGCTCCAAATCCCATCACACTGGTACTTAGAGGAGGTTTCACCATAAATGTCTTTTCAGAACAAAAGCTATTGGCCTCTGGTACATGCCTATCATTTTTCTCAAATCTTCCTTGATGGTGACACAAATGACTTCTACCTTACCAAAAACCATGATGATGAGAACATGCTTTACCACTTGCTTTGAAAACTTCTCTCCTGTGTCTGCTATGACCTCTTGCTTCTCCTCCTAGGGGGTCTTTCATTGAATCCTGATTTCCTTGTCCTTAGGCATTGGAGTTCTCAGCATCCCGTTCTGAATCCCTCAGCTTCTGCTCTGATAACCTTATCTCATTCCATGACTTTTAACACTGAGTGCTGAGGACTCTACCTTTTTATTCAGCCCAGGAATGTCCCCTGAAATCCAAAGTTTGGTGTTCACTTCTGTTTGAACACCTAAAAGGCTTTCCAAACTTAACTTGTCAGTATTTAACCTCTGAGGTCTACAGATTGTAATCACCTCTACCACCCACTTGAGTACCCTAACAACCTGGGTGTGTTTCAATTTCCCCCAACTCTCTGCTTGACGAGTCCACTCTCCTTATCATTCAGCATTAAACTAGTTCTACTTTTGTCTGTCCTTTTATATTGCGCACTCTTTACCAATTCAGGCAGTTAGAACTAAGAACCATGAAATTCATTCCTCACCATTCTGGATGGAAAGCAAGATTCTGAGAGGAGGCTATGAGCCTGTTCCAATTCTGGTGATGGCCTTCTTCCAGGTTGCAGTCAGCTGTCTTCTCTTCCAGGTGAATTAAATGGACTGAGAGAGCTCTCTTTTGTAAGGGTACTATCTTATTCAGGAGAGCTCCAGCTCCTGATCTAGTTGCCATGCCAAGGACACAGGGCCTCATATTGCCACACTTGGTTCTAGGATTTCTTTGTCTACTGGAAGATGAACAGGTCAGTCTATAAGTTATCCCACCTATAATTCACCAAAGAGACCTACAAGCTACAGATTTTGTCTCTCAAATCCATGAACTTCTCAGCTACCTCATGCTACCCATGATAGCCCAAGTTCCTCTACTATTGATGCTGAAGTTCATGATCATCCTCTCTCTCTGATTTCCTTGCTTCCATTCAGAGTTCGCTCCAAAATGCATCCTCACAACAGAACAGAAGAACTATCCTTTTAAAGCAGAGAGCCGCTCACTTTCATTCCAGTTCAAAGACTCCCTAATGGGTTTCCCTTTTTATGTTTAAATTTTTTGTCATAATGAAGGGTATAGTTCTGGGTGCAGTTGTGCCTTGCAACTTGTACAGTCCATACATTGCTGTGCTAAATAGAGAGTACTTCCTGTCTTCATTGTTCTCTTCCCCTTCCTGAATATTCTTCATTTTATCCAAGCATGGACTTTTCTTTAGTTAAGAAGAGAACTTGTGTGCATGATATTCTCCTAATTTAATTTTTGAATCTACTTCTCAAAGCAGAGAATAAATTCTGTGAAGCTGGTCAATTTGATGCAGCCCCTGCTCTATATATAGCTCTAGAACAGCACTTTACAGAAAGCAGGCAACAAGTATCTGTGAAGGAGTGGCATGAGAAAAAGATGCAGAACACTAGATAGGATTCCATGATGCCAGCTGGACACAGGTCCACGTGACTGTGTAATGTTAACCTAATTCCAACATTGCTGTAGTCAGTGTTTTGTGGACACCATCAAGTATAACACTCATATTAGGACCAATCATGATACATTTACTGAAGAACCAGTGTTGGGAAATCTCAAGTTCACTGTTGTGTTCAACTTCTCTCTCTCTCTCTCTCTCTCTCTCTCTCTCTCTCTCTCTCTCTCTGTGTGTGTGTGTGTGTGTGTGTGTGTGTGTCTGTCTCTCTATCTGTATGTCTCTCTCTCAAAATTTGAAGTTGGAGGGTAAAAGAATGTATAATAGGATGACAAAATTAGAAGAATCTGTTGGAATAAGACCAAGGTTGGTGTAATGTGACTCTATCTCAAGTATGAACTGGCTTGCTAAACCTATTAAAATTTCTTTAATTTCTAGAACAGCACAATGTACTTACACACACACACACACACACACACACACACACACACACACACACACACACAAACCTATTAGGAATCTACTTCAGAGAATGAGTTTGTCTTGGCAGTGCAAATGTCCCTTTAGCTCTAGGTCAGTGAGACTGACCCAGTGATCTTTTACCTCTTCACATTCTCATCCCTTCCCTTTGGATGTCTATTTTCTGAGGTTGTGTTTTTTTTAAATGGAGTCACAAAGTAAATCACCTCCCTGTAGGAAGTTTGAGGACTGAAGAAGATATTCTGGTTTGATTTATATAACTGCACTATCTTTTACTGGGCTCTACTTGGACCCATTGTCTTCTGTGGTTGGAACTATATTTCCTCAGAGTGTTCCAGTAACCAAAAATGCTGCTGCATGTTGGCATCTTACTTGACAGATTGACAAATTAATGCAGTGTATGGTCTATGAAATAAATATATTCCACCCTTAAAGCTCTCCACAAGCAGGCCCATCTCCTGCCTACAGTTCTTTATCTGTTGTCTTAGCCCCAGAAGAACCTCTAATACTTCTTTGACCAAAATTGACTTGTGTAAATCCACTTCTTCTCAAGCTCATACCTTGGTTTATGAGTCCTGAAGTTCCTGAAATATCTTGGCCTCCTTTCTGCCTCTAAACACCGATGTCAATATCATTCCTGTTCTGTTCGTCCTGCCTGCTCGTTCATCTTCACTTCCTTCTTTCCTCACAGTTATCAAGCATGAACTTTGGAGCCTCCCTGTATTTCACTTTTCTATTTCAGCAACATCAAAGTAGCACTGCGAGCCAGTAATGGTCCCAATTACACTCTAACGTGAACATTGCTTACATTATTTTATTTTATTTAATTCTCCTAGCCATTTGGGGCAGGACGTCATGTTGTTACCGTTCTATGAATCAGAAACCAAGGTTCAGAACTTGTTCAAAGCCAGGCAATCAGTGGATGGCAGTACAACACACCACCCAAGGCTTTGCTTTTGCCTTTGAAAGGGAATGCATTATTTCAAGCTTGTGGTATTGTTTATGCAAGTGTCAAGCTTGTTGAAAGTCCTCCACACAAACTTTTGAGTCAGAATGCTATGGACTCTAACCCTTGGATGCTCCATCACCGAAATGGCATCAGACCAGGAGATGTTCTAAAGGATGGCATTACTGGGGTGGATAACAAGAGGCTTACTGGATATATTCTGCCTGGGGGCCCTGATCCTGACCTCTTGCTCTCTCAGTCTTTTGGGCCTTGACAGGCCACACAGGGAGGCAGCATAGCCTCCTGGAAAAAAACACAACCTTTTAAACTTTACACACACCTAGGTTTGAACCCCTGATCAAAGGCCCTGCTGGACCCTGGACAAAAAAGAAAACAGTTTCTGAAAGATAAACGAAGGTTGGGAGTGGGAAACACAAAAGGTAATGAGAGCTCATCTAGTCACAGAGGTGCTTAGGAGGTTAAAAGAAATCACCTGTGTGCAACCAATAACAGGATCCCTGGCATGTAGGTCATGCCTCACGCCTGTGCTTGCTTGCTTTCAAAAGGGTCTTTACCAGAGTCCTCAAGAATGGTGAACGATAGCCTCCAGGTGTGCCCTTTGTTTGCTCAGGCTTTGTCCTGAGCATGATGGGGAGTCTTGTACAACACTGCTTTCTCCTTGTCTGCTTCCTGGACTGTGCAAGGTTGTGTCTGATGAGACAATGAAAATTTCTGTTACTAAATAAATGTAAAGGAGAACAGAAAAAACTGCTTTGGAGAAGTCTGGGGAGGCAGAGCTAATAAGAAGATGCTGGCTACTGCTGCTGGGGAGGATTTGAGTATATGCTGGGCTTGCTCTGTATTGACTAACTGAAGCATCAGATGACAGCACTATTCCTGTCCTTCTCTTGTGTCTGCCTTGGACCCCAGGTTTGAAGGCAGGAGGATGCTCATGCAATCTTCTGTCACTGTGTTTCTGTACTAAGTACAGTTCCACTGCAGTCTTTAGGTCTCCTAGATGACCCTGAAAGTCTAACCATCATCTCATAGAAACTGCTTCTTCCTGGCATGACACCTTCCTCCTTAATTACCCAAAGTCTCACATTCAAGGTGCAATGGCTCAGAGACTCTCAAATCTTCATTGCTAAGGAAGTGGCTGGGAAGATGGGAAAAATCCCCAAGAAAGAGCGAGAGTGTAAAACCATTGTCCTTTTCCTTTCTGTGCTTTCTTGGAGACAGCAGGGCCTTTTGCATCACTTTTAAATGGTTGCCAGGGAAACAAAGCAAGAGAGAGAGGAGAAAGGTTATATGGATACTGGCTAGAACTAATGTGCTTTTTAAAAACATGAACTGACAAGTGCTTAAGACTTCAGAGGTTCTGGGAGCATCTCATTTTCAAAGTTCGCCTTATCAGAACCTCAAGTACCTTCATCTGATCATTAACAATATTTTAATCGCTTGTAAACGATAATTCATCTCCATCAAAGACTTGTACTGATGGATTTTATGAAGCATGGCCTTATAAGTGAACTCTCTCTGGGTACTTGGAATGAGGTGCTTGGCATGCTGGACCACAGGTCCAAAGGCTTTGGCATAAAGGAGCTTGATTCTGGAGCCATCATCTCTGGCTGCCTTTTCCTGTAAGTAAATCTGCAATTACTAAAATACACTCAAATGTCATGGGTACTGGTGTGTGGGGGAAAGTTTGAGAGAGGGTCAGAGTAGGAAAGCAATTGGTAAAAGGACATATATGCCCACCATGGCTGTGCCCTGAGTGCACTGTGTCTTTGTGTGGTGTGACTCCAAAAGGGCCAGCCTACTTTTCCTTGTACTGAATAGTCACTAGACCTATTGACTTCAGTGAACAGGCATGAATTTTTATTCTAATTTAGTTCCACTATTGTAGTCTCTAGTGTGTATCTGTAATTCTGTATTGCTGGTGAATCTTTCACTGTATTTTTTCTTTCCTTGGTATTCATTTATTCAAGACATACTGTATTCATTTGTACATGTTTGCTTATTGTCCTCAGTTCTTTAACTCATACGTGTTTTCAAGCAGAATCTTGTATATGCCTAAATGTTCCATGCTGATTGACTGTTGGTCAGTGCAGAGCAAACCACTTGGCATTAAGTCATCTAAACCCTGCCTGAGTACTTATTCTTTCTCAGTAACAGACAAAACAAGTCAACAGAACAGTTGAGCACTTTGCAGCAATGCTCATAGCAGCCTGGCTGACACCTTTTATGGCTTTTATGGCTAGGAGCTTAGAATTAGCCAATACACAACAGGAAAAGGCTGAATCCAAGTATTAAGATGGGTCAGTTTCAGAAACTGGCTACAAAACAAAGGTAATGAATTTAGTGACTGCTGTAAAGCTTCAGCTACAGTTTGTGGGTAGGAGACTGCAGAAGATATGGGCCAGGAGCAATGGGCCAGAAGTGCTGAGCTGGCACATCGAGGGCAAGTGACTTGCCCCAAATCAGTAGAGGAACAGCAACATACGGACACATTTTCTGTTACCAAATCCTTTGCATATGCTCTACTTCCTCCACACAAACCATACTACATTGGAAATTGCAGTGATTGTTAACTCTGGGCAGAATGGGCAAATGAGGCTTTGGAACTAAGAGCAGATGCTAAACTCCAAGGTTCTCAGCATGAGGTGATCTGAGCAAGTGCACTTGATTCCTAATGTTATGATCATACTACACAGTGTTGAAAAAAATCTGTCTGTCTTGGAGAATGGTCATCTCAGATTCTTATGCTCCTGAATGTGAACTGAATTTGTTGCCAATTAGAAATGAATATAGACACTTTAGTACCTGTGTTGTTACTGTTACTTCAGTGTTATGATGGGAAATTTAGAAGATAACTTTTAATGTAATAGTGAGACAGGAACTCAACATAAAATAATGACATGTGGCCTTAGTATGCCTTCCATGTTCTGTAGAAGGCAGAGAGAAATATAAAACTGCATACTCAACCAACTCATGTCTTTTTCTTGATTCTAATCTGTGATTTCTTCTAGATTCCCAAATAGAAGTTCTTACCTACTTCCAGCCAAATCAAGGGGATATTGAGGACAATTTCTTTTTGAAGAATTATTTTCAGGATAGAAAATTCCATGATCTCACTAATTATATTTGTGCACTTGCTAAAAATATTTTCATACAAAATGTCTGTGATTCTTCAGATCTGTGCCCTGTCCCATAATTTCTCCTTCTTGGAGGGCTTTGGGGGGAGATGTCAAAAGATTAATGAGGGGAGAGTATTGCTTTGGGATTGAATGTTCCAGTTCCAAGCACATCCAAATGTGGAAATCTAGTGGAGTTGAAATGGGGTGTGCATGTCCTTAATGGTGCTTCCTACTGCCTTTTGATCCTAAATCTTAAGTATGTGCCATTTGCCATATGGCTCTGTGGCTGGAAGTAATAACCAGTAATGTCAAGCAGAGAAAAGGGGGTGATCCAACAACAAGGTTTTGGCTCAGCTTACCAATTCCTGAATGTAAAGTGGAAGAAAACCCATTCAAGTGCAAGGCATTTTAAGATACCAGACCCTGCCTCCTAGGGACCTGGCTCCATCATCTGACCAGTCATACAGATGACTCCATTTGTCTCCACAGTGCTAAGTTGAGAAGAGAGCTCAAGGCAGGATGGGAATGTAGAGAAACATTTAACAGTGTAATGTGGTTGCTTATTTACAATTCTGGATCACTGATGAAAGTAGGTACTTTCATATATTATATTTGTATACCATATTTTGATGCACATGTATGTGTTATGTAAATATACAATACATTATTTAACTGTGAATCATCAGAACTTTTACATTGCTGTGTCTTAATTGGTTCAGGCTGCTATCACAAAAATGAAAAATAGCTTCAATATATTTATTTTTCATCATTCTTATATCCAGCAAGTCCAAAGGCAGGGATCTAGCAGTTTTAGTGTCTGGTGAAGAACTGCTTCCTGGTTCATAGTCTTCTGTCTTCTGGTCATGTACTCCATTGGCTGAGACAATATCTGTAGTTTCTTTCTTCCATCTCCATCTTTTTTTCTATTTATTTATTTTGATTTTTCCAGACAGGGTTTGTCTTTGTGACGGTCCTAGCTTCCCTGGAACTCTGCTTGTAGGTCAGGTTGGCTTCAAACTCACAGAGATCCACCTGTTTCTGCTTCCCAAGTGCTGGGATTGGAAACATGCACTACCACTAACTAGCTTCCTTTTCCATCTTAAAGACAGCATCCTCATGGCCATTTCTCAACCAAATTTCCATAAATATCACCATGTAATACTATTTTATTGAGAGTTATTTCTTTAGCTTATAAATTTTGGTAGATGCAAGCATATGGTGCATAGCAAATACCAAGACTACTGACATATCTGAAAAGGCTGTTGCTTGTCTGTCCCTTGGAGGCGGTATCCTAACATCACTTACTTAGCATTCACAGCCCTGATAATCACACCATCATCCTGCACCATTCACTGAAACAAATCATTTTCTAATGATTATAATAACATGAATTTCAAAATGAATGATTATCTAAAAACATATTCAGAACAATGCCATTGTTTTGGTATCTTTAATGATGAGAATTGAAATAGCAAGATTAAAATGATTTATATTATTTTATGATAGAGGAAAGAGTGTACCTTGAGCTTTCCACGGTCCCTCATTTAATTCATATAACAATTCTAAGAGCTTAGCCTTTCTATCATTCAGTGGGAGAAGAGATCTAGGCACATTACTGAAGGTACACAGAGACTGAGCTATTATGATTGCTCTCATCATTATGAATTCCAGGATCATGTTCTTTCTCATATTCTAAAGCTTCAGACTTAGAACCTATAGTTTCTGGGAAGAAAGGAAGTAGGAAAGATGTTGGTTTACTGATGAGGGTCTTTAACTTTGTTCTCAGGTACCTCACTAGGGGCTTAGTGGTTTGCCACATCAATTTTAGAGTCTTTGAAGAGAAGTGAATGCATGAGACAGTGAAAGATGTACAAACTTCAGGATATATTGGATTGCTTGCACCTGGTATAGGTAATACTAATTTTGATGCAATCAAGACTTAAAATGCCCAAGAAAATGAATTCTCTATTCCTGTGTTGACAAGAAGTAGATGCTCATCCTGAATCTTTGGATTTTATGGTATGCTGTCTCCATCCCACTATAGTCTGAGTGAGCGAGCAACTTTTAGGTAGGAACAAATTCTGTGAATAATTTTATTGTAAGATACGCATATCACATGGAATAAAAAATTAAATGTCAGTAACTAGTTTGGGAACACCCAGCGCTCTGGTGACCAATGCCCCTGGAAACATACAAAATGAGTGTTATATTTATTTGTTGGTAATGCTGCTCTCCATAGACTGTGTTTATTTTTAAAGAATTAAGTAGGATGAAGGATGAAATTAATTTTATTTTGAGACTATTTTAAGCACTTATGGCTCCACGGAGAAACTCTGACATATTATGAAACACATCTTGGGAATCACTGCCCTAGATACAGTAGCAAGGTGATAGGTGCTGCATAAATGTAATAAATTATAGTGAGAGGGCTCCTGGGCCGTTCCCCTCTACCAGGGCACATGGTGGAGAAATACTTAGAAGAAACATTGAAGAATGTCTCAGGGCAGAAAATCTTAACACCTGGAGCCATTTTTCCTACCAGTATTCAAGTAGTTTTATTTAGAATCCATTTAGTCAAGTGCTATGCATTTATATAATGTATACTTCTATGATGTACCAGACAAAGTGGACTTTAGGAAAGATGCAGTGAACCACACTTACCCAGGACTCAGCTCTCCATGGGCTCCAGCGCAGAACAGATGTTAATTTAAAAACTCATAAACAGACACACTGCAAGGGAGAAACTGCTTCTCAAGTCTTCAGTTAAGATGCAGACAACCAAGAAGTCCAGTCTGATTTTCACATCACTTTCTCATCCCTTTACATTGACATATCCTTATACCCTCTGATGCTTCCAAGTGTTATGAAAGTAATAGGAGAGGTATACATGTAAGCAAAACTCAAATTAAAATAGACATCTTGTAACCCCATGTGTTCTCATAGTAGAAACTTAATCAGTATTGTGGAATAATTTGGTGGAGTGAAGGAGATAAAGTGATCAAATTGCACCAAACCCAACTGTAAAGATTTTAGGGACAAAGGAGCTTTGCTTTTTGTTGCAATGCTGGCAGAGTCAATAGACACCAGTGAAATTGATGATGATGATGATGATGATGATGATGATGATGATGGCAGTGGTGGTGGTGGTAGTGGTGATGATGATGATGCAGCTGCAGGCTCTGGTAAACTTGAAAGAACATCATTCAAGAATTCCAAAATACTACAATGGATACAATTTTATTTTTTTCTAATCTACTAAGCATACAACTGCCTTTTTTACACCTGTCACCAACAAACATGTCAATATACAACATCTTAGCCAGACACAGTGGTGTGCCTGTAGTCCTAGCTACTCAGAGGGTGAGACAAGAGAATATTGAGTCCAGGGTCTGATACTGTATCCTCAAATAAAAATTAAATGGAGAGGTGAGTACATATCTTTGTTATCTTTGTGGTAGAACATTTGGCTAGCATATATGAAGTTCATCTCCAATGTCACAATCAACAAGAGACAACCCTACACACACAGGCATGTATACACACACACACACACACACACACACACACACAAATCCATGTATTTGTGCATGTGTATGTCATCCCAACTGGCTGCCCATCAGCTGGTGGGATTCCAAGAAATTGTTATTAGACCATGATAAGCCCCTCCCACCACATCTTGTGGCTTCACAGCAACACTGGCCAAGGCTATATCTAGTGGCTGACACCTGTATGGTTCCTTTCCAGGTATCAAAGCTGGCCGTGAAATGAATCCAGCGAGGGGAAGAAGCAATAGAACTTCTCATCAACCATGTTGTTTCCATTGTAAAATAGAATGACAAGATTGATTAAGAAGAGAAAACTATATAAATTTTATTTACAAATGCACATATATGGAAAAAATCTCAGTGATAATGACTCATGAGATGGTTGGAATATGGGTTTATGTGGCATCATTTTTGTTTTTGTTTGTTTTGGTTTTTCATTTCATTTTTTATTTGAATTAGAAACAAAATTGTTTTAGATGTCAATTCCACTTCCCTCTCCCTCCCCTCCTCCGCAGCCACCCCCCATAACTGAAATATCACATACCCTTTCTGCTCCCCAGGGAGTCTTCAGAGTCGTCATATCCTTTGGGATAAGGCATAGGCCCACCCCCTTGTGTCTAGCCTCAGAGAGTATCCCTGTATGTGGAATGGGCTCTCAAACTCCATTCCTAAGCTAGGGATAAGTACTGATCTACTACAAGAGGCCCCATAGATTACTGAGGTCTCCTCATTGACACCCAAGTTCATGGGATCTGGATCAGGCCCAGGGTGGTTTCCCAGCTATAAGTCCTGGGATGAAGAACTCCCTTTTGTTCAGGTCAGCTGTTTCTGTGGGTTTCATCAGCCTGGTCTGGACCCCTTTGCTCATCACTCCTCCGTCTGTGGAACTGGATTTCAGTTCAGTTCAGTGGGTGTCTGCTTCTACTTCCACCAGCTGCTGGAAGAAGGCTCTAGGATGGCATATGAATTAGTCATCAATCTTATTATCAGGGGAAGGCATTCAAGGTAGCCTCTCCTCTATTGCTTAGATTGTTAGTTGGTGACATCTTTGTAGATCTCCAGACATATCCCTAGTGCCTGATTTCTCTTTAAACCTATGTCTCCCTCTATTATGGTATCTCTTATCTTGCTCTCCTCTCTTCTTCCCCCAACCCAACCCTACTGATCCCTCATGTCCTCTTCACTCCTCCTGTTCTCCCCTTCTCATTCTCCTAGTTCACTCTCCCCTCACCCCATTCTCCCAATTTGCTCAGGAGATCTTGTCCCTTTCCCTTTCTCTGCAGAACCATGTATGTCTCTCTTAGAGCCATCCTTATTCCTAGCTTCTCTGGTGGTGTGGATTGTAGGCTGGTATTTCTTTGCTCTATGTCTATTATCCATATATGAGTGAGTACATACCATGTTTGTCTTTTTTGTGGCTGGGTTAGCTAGCTCAGAATGGTTTCTTCTAGTTCCATCCCTTTGCCTGCATATTTCAAGATTCCATTGTTTTTTTTTTTTCTACTGAGTAGTTCTCCATTTTGTAAATGTACCTCATTTTCTCTATCCATTCTTCAGTTGAGGAGCATCTAGGATGCTTCCAGGTTCTGGCTATTACAAATAGTGCTGCTATGAACATCGTTGAACAGATGTCCTTGTTGTATGAATGTGCTTCTTTTGGGTATAGGCCTAAGAGTGGAATTGCTAGATCTTGTGGTAGACTGACACCCATTTTCCTGAGGAATTTCTTTATTGATTTCCAAAGTGGCTGTACTAGTTGGCACACCCACCAGCAGTGGAGGAGTGTTCCCCTTTTTCTACATCTTCTCCAGCATAAACTGTCATTGGTGTTTTTGATTTTAGCCATTCTGACAGGAGTAAGATGGTATCTCAAAGTTGTTTTATTTGCATTTCCCTGATGGCTAAGGATGTTGAACACTTTCTTATGTGCCTTTCAACCATTTTAGATTCCTCTATTGAGAATTGTCTATTTAGTTCTGTACCCTACTTTTTGATTGAATTGTTTGGTGTTTTGGAGACTAGCTTCTTGAGTTCTTTGTAAATTTTGGAAATTAGCCCTCTGTCAGATGTGGCCTTGGTGAATATCTTTTCCCATTCTGTGGGCTGCCATTTTGTCTTGATGACTGTGTCCTTTGCCTTACAAAAGCTTCTCAGTTTCAGGAGGTCCCATTTATTAGTTGTGGATCTCAGTGTCTGTGCTACTGGTGTAATGTTCAGGAAACAGCCTCCTGTACCAATTAATTCAAGGGTATTTCCCACTTTGTCTTCTAATAAGTTCAGTGTGGCTGGATTAATTTTGAGGTCTTTGATCCATTTGGACTTAGGATTTGTGCATGGCGATAGACATGAATCTATCTGCAGTCTTCTACATGCCAGCATCCAGTTATGCCAGCACCATTTGTTAAAGATGCTTTCTTTATTCCATTGTATATCTTTAGCACCCCTTCATGATAAATGTCTTGGAGAAATCATAGATAACAGGAACATACCTAAACATAATATAATCCCTAATGAAATAGAAGCAGTCATCAAAATCTCCCAACCAAAAAAAGCCCAGGGACAGTTGGCTTTAGTGCACAATTCTACCAGAAATTCAAGGAACAGCTAACACCAATTCTCCTCAAATTATTCCACACAATAGAAGCAGAAGGGTCATTGCCAAACTCCTTTTATGAGGCTACAATTACCTTGGTACCCAAACCACACAAAGTCATAACAAAAAAAGAAAACTACAGACCAGTATCACTCATGAACATCGGTGCAAAAATATTCAATAAAATGCTGGCAAATGGAATCCAAGAACACATCAGAGAAATCATCTACCATGATCAAGTAGGCTTCAACCCAGGGATGCAAGGATGGTTCAACATATGAAAATCCATCAATGTAAACCCACCATATAAACAGACTGAGAAAGAAAAACCACATGATCATCTCACTAGATGCTGAAAAAGCCTTTGACAAAATCCAACACCCCTTCATGATAAAGGTCTTGGAGAGATCATAGATAACAGGAACATACCTAAACATATTAAAGTCAATATACAGCAAGCCAACAGCCAACATCAAAATAAATGGAGAGAATCTCAAAGTGATTCCTTTAAAATCAAGAACAAGACAAGGCTGTCCACTCTCCCCATACCTCCTCAATATCATCCTTGAAGTTCTAGCTAGAGAAATATGACAACAAACAGATATCAAGGGGATACAAATTGGAAAGGATGAAGTCAAACTTTCACTATTTGCAGATGATATGATAGTCTACATGAGTGACCCGAAAAACTCTACCAGGGAACACCTACAGCTGATAAACACTTTCAGCAAAGTGGCAGGATACAAGATTGACTCAAAAAAAATCAGTAGCCCTACTATATACAGATAATAAATGGGCTGAGAAAGAAATCAGATTACCCTTTACAATTGCCACAAACAACATAAAATACCTTGGGGTAATGCTAATCAAAAAAGTGAGAGACCTGTATTGTAAGAATTTTGAGTCTTTAAAGAAAGAAATTAAAGATACCAGAAAATGGAAGGAACTCCCATGTTCTTGGAAAGGCAAGATCAACATAGTAAAAATGGAAATCTTTCTAAAAGCAATCTACAGATTCAATGCAATCCCCATTGAGTGGAGGCGTGTTTCTTCTTTTATGCAGCTGAAGGATGGATTCTGTCTTCTCATCCATTCTGATAGCCTATATCTTTTTATAGGAGAGTTAAGACCATTAATTATTAAGGCATATTAGTGACCATTGATTGTTCATTCTTGTTTGTTTTGGATTTGGTGGTGGTGGTGGTGGAATTGTGTGTGGATTTCTATTTTTCTTTTGGCTGTTGGTAAAGTGGGATTATTTATTGCCTATTTTTTTCTGGTTGTAGTTAACTTTCTTGGGTTGCAGTTTTACTTCCCGAATTTATGTAGGGCTGGATTGGTGGATATGTATTGTTTGAATCTGATTTTGTCGTGGAATATCTTGTTTTCTCCATCTATATTGATTGAATGCTTTCTGGGTATAGTATCCTGGGCTAGTGTCCGTGGTCTCTTAGTGTAGGTAGAATATCTATCCAGGATCTTGTGACTTTCAGAGTTTCCATGGAAAAGTTAGGTGTAATTCTGATCAGTTTGCCTTTATGTGTTACTTAGCATTTTTCCTTTGCTGCACTTAATATTCTTTCTTTATTCTGTATCTTTGGAGTTTTGATTATTATGTGGCGAGGAGACCTTTTTTGTAGTCAACTCTATTTGGTGTTCTGTAGGCTTCTTGTACTTTCATTGGCATGTCTTTCTTCAGGTTGGGCAAGTTTTCTTCTATGATTTTGTTGAATATGTTTTCTGCACATTTGAGTTGGGTTTCTTCACCTTCTTCTGTACCTATTATTCTTAGGTTTGGTCTTTTCAGGGTGTCCATATTTCCGTGATGTTTTGTGTTAAGGATTTGTTGGACTTAAGATTTTCTTTGGTCGATGAGTTTATTTCTCCTAGTGTATCTTCAACTCCTGAGATTCTCTCTTCCATCTCTTGGATTCTGTTGGTAATGCTTGCATCTGTAGTTCCTGATCATTTACCCAGCTTTTCTATTTCCAGCATTCCCTCAGATTGTGCTTTCTTTATTTTCTCTATTTCAGTTTTTAGTTCTTGAACTGTTTCCTTGAGAGATTTGTTGATTGCTTGTATTTTTGGTTTGTTTTTTTTTCTTCCATTACTTTAAGGGATTTTCTCATATCCTCTTTGAGGCCTTCTATCATTTTCATGATGATGTTTTTAAGGTCATTCTCTTCTGGTTCATCTGCATTGTGATGTTCAAGTGTTGCTGGTGTAGGGTCCCTAGACTCCAGTGGTGTCATATTGGTTTTTCTGTTGTTGAATGTGTTTTTATATTGTCTTCTTTCCATCCTTTCTTCCGGTGAGTGTAGAAGGAGTCTCTTCCTCTCCTGGTGTGTATGGTACCAATGTTCCCTTCTGGTAGGTGCTAACAGATCCAATACTCTGACATCTCTCCTCTTCCAGTGGATGGAGGCAGGACTGGTATTGGGGATTTGGCAGTCGCTGGGTGTGTTGGATTCCACTGTATTGGGCTCTGCCTTGAGCAGTCTCCTGGCCTCAGGTGTCCCAGAGCAGAGCAGAGGAAGATGAACTGGAAACAGCCCCAAGCCTACCTAGTGGATAGACTGGTACCAGGACTTGGAAGTCTCTGGGTGTCACATGACATCTTCTTTATTTTTAATTACAAACCTTTGGTGGTACTATGGATGGGACCTGGGACCCCATGTATTCTATGTATAAGCACTCCACCACTGAGCAACACTGTCAGTCCTGATACATCATCTTAACAAAGAACTATAAATCCATACAAATGTGCCAAGCTAGAGTTAAAGGGACTTAAAGGACAGCTTGTTATAGAAAGGTATATAGCATGTGACTGATGGGAGCTAAGGATTACTTTAGAGGGGTTCACACAAACTTGTGAGCTTTGTGTTCCAAGCTTCTCAGTGCTGGTTCTACAGATGTTCATCCTCACCCCAGGTAAAATCTCTTACTTCAATTCCAATTATTAGGGACACTTCTGGACATTTACCCATTTTGGAAAATTTACAGAGCAAGGTTAAATGTAGCACAAGTCACTATAGGTTGTTTGTGATGGTAGTGGTTTGAGACTGTGGTTGAGACCTATAGCCTTGCTAATACCTGGGAAAGGTCCTCCTGCTGAGCCACATCCAAGATATGTTGGTCTTTCAATTAATGCAAAATAGCAGATTCAACTATGTAATAGCAGGAAGAATTTGAAACAGGCCATTTACCTTAAGGGCTACACCTTGTATTTTCAAAGCACAGGAAGCAGTAAATACCTGCAGTGTATCATACTTAGCATCTAATCTATGAGACTGTAGGTTGCAGCTTTCTTTCAGGGAAGCTGTAGAGAAAACCCTGCCCCCACACCCAGGGCCCTCTGAGACGAGGGAAGGAAAAGTTGTGTATTTCCCTGGACAGGTCTCTATCCAAGTTGTGAACTTCAAAAGCTAAGGAGTGCTTTCTATGGAGATGCCTGTTGGAAAGATTGTGTGGAAACCTCAGGTTTCTGAAATCTGAAAACCATATCAGGTTTCCATTGGTGGAGCTTGCAGGGATTGGTGTATATGAGTGAGGCAGGGTAAGGTATGAGACAGTATTGTTCTTCGTAGATGAACTCACAGTTGTCAGTTGCTTGGGATTTTTCAAGTCCTGTTTATGAAGTTGCGGTGCCTCTCTAAGCTTCAAATCTTGTTCACAGGGAAAACAAGAAAACTAATCCAACATTTCAAAAAACTTTGACTTTTGAAGTTTAACGTAAAACAAATTCTTTAACATTTAGAAAGACATCCATGAGCTCTGTGGATTAGCTTTGATTTTACAGCATTAATCCCTGCTGACTTGGCATGCTGTCAAAGAATAGACACAGAGTTGAGGTTGGACTCTGGTCTTCCTGTTTCTTTATTGTTCAAACACAGGCAGTTTGCTTAGCCACTCACCCTCTGCCTGCCAGCAGCTAGTACATGGATTCTGCTTGTTCATTTAGTCAAACATAGTGTGGTCCATACATCTTAGAGGGTATAGCCTTTCTGATGAGTATTGACCAATCAAAGAGGAGGAAACTGAGAGAATGAGGATAGTTTGTATAAATGAAATATGGAGAAGCTTCTCAACTGCTTTCAGAGTATAGAGTATGGCTTTTATGGCATTTACCAGTGTTGCAGTTTCACCATTTGACTCTGAAATCTTCATGGCAACATTTAGATGCTCACCCTCTTTTCTTTTTCAGCTAATCCCAGCTACATCACCTGGTGTATTCCATGTCTAGCTGGGAATGAACAGTCATGCTTTGTTTCTGTGAAAATGATCAGAAGGAGCTGGGGTGTTGGTAAAATCCTTGCCGTGCAAGCATGAGGTTCTGAGTTTGATTCCCAGGACACATGTATAAGACTAGCTGTGGTGGTACGATCTTGTAGTCAGCACTTGCAGAGGCAGATACATGTGACTTCCTGAGGCTCTCCACACTATCCAACCTGGCTACTTCTGGTGAGAAACCCTGCCTCAAAAAACAAAATGGATGGCACATAAGGAATAATGACACCTGACATTGTCCTCTGGACCTTACAGGTGTGTACACAACTCCTTTCACATTGGATATTTGTGGTCACATAAACAAACTGGCACACACACACACACACACACACACACACACACACACACACACACATGACCAAGAGCCTTCTTTGTCTAGTAATTTCATGCAAGGAAGCTTTTCATGAGGAAATAACTCAAAATAAGAGGAAATTTTCTGTTCAAAATGTTTTTTAATTGCTTCAAAAGTACAAGTCAGCAATATAGGGATGGCTAACTAAATTATTCTACATTTATTCAAGGAATTATTTTAAATAAAAATATGGAGGGTATATAGTGTTCTGTAAATGACTAGCAATCAGTAGAAAGGGAAATTATTTTACTTATGCTCCAGCTATGTGATTATTCACATTCACAGATCCACAAATAGTATCTTATGAAGTCTAAAAGAGAGCATGATGAACTGAGAAGATGGATCTTGTGAATTTTCTTCCTCATTTTCTGTACAATTGCTATTATATTTGTGAAACAACAAGAGCCAGAGTGATTAAATACTCTGAAGACCTAGGATGCATAACTCCACTCTAAGCGTGAATAATTGCTCTTATGCTAGAAAAAGAGATGCCCATCTATTTCGACCCCATTTTTACAGTGCCCCCATTTAAATTTTACCAAGACCTTGGTAAAATACACATTACACTCAAAAAATCTGAAGTGTCATTGCTGGTCCAGTTATTCCAGTGATACAGAGTCATCACATGGAGACAACAGTACCTTGACTTTGGCAGATTCTCTCCAACACCAAGGAGCAAAGTCTTGTTCACTTGCATCATTTCTTTCTCAGCCACAAAATGATGACCATCCATCCCATCATCTTGGAATTATAATAACTATTGCTATATCTTTCATTGTAAAGATTAATATCTTTAAAGTGCAATTGGCATCTCAGTTGGCATCCTGGATCAGGCACTAAGAAATGGCTTAAATGCATGATTCTGGCTCGAACCCTTTGTGGGTGATAGTATATTAGATGGGACACAGTCATAATGGGTCAGCTGTGGCTAGAGGATCAATCCCATGTATACAAACAAATTGGTGTTGAAGTGTTGACTGCTGGAAAGAGTCTTCTGATGAAAAAAATCACTTTAAGCATCTCAGAGCCTGTTTCTTCACTGCGTGATCCTCATGCTTCACCCTTTCCAATCTTAGCAAGTGAAGTTGTATACTTCCTCTCCTCCATATAAATGCAACCATAAGGTCAG
This sequence comes from Cricetulus griseus, assembly GCF_003668045.3. NCBI lineage: Eukaryota > Metazoa > Chordata > Mammalia > Rodentia > Cricetidae > Cricetulus > Cricetulus griseus. Next base: position 141,066,883 of record NC_048597.1, read on the forward strand.
TGATACCCACCTTTTCTTTGCCAGCACCCAAAAATGATGTGGCTCTTGTGGTACAAGACAAATTCTTCCTCTTTATCTTAATCCTCTTCTCATTCATCTGCTGCAGGTTCTTGGCCCATCAACTATCTCCTCTATTCTACCTGAGCCCTGTGATTTCAAATATCCCATTTCAGCCATGGGCTCTCTGTTTTTTTGTTTGTTGTTGTTTTCAGTCATCCATGTTGAAAGTTGGTTTCCCACAATGTATTATCTTCATGAAGATTTTGATAATTAGTATATTTTTATTACAAAGTAAAGCATAGCCAGGTATGGTGGTACACACCTTTACTCCTAGCACTTGGAAAGCATATATAGACAGATCTCTGAGTTTGATGCCAATCTGGTTTACACAATGACTTCCAGGCCAGAACTAAATGATGAGTCCCCATATGCCTGCCTATCACTTTCTTACTATATTCCATCTCATTATTCAAGAAATTATCTTTTAGGAATATCTTTAAGTCTTTGAAATTTTCAAATATGAATACAATATATTTTGCTCATACCCCCCCATACCTACCACTAACTCCTCCCTGATCTATCCTACCTGTAAATTTCCTGTGTTTCTTAAAGAAAAAAACCCTCATTGCTTCTAATTTATGCTTCCCATCCTTTCATGTGCATGGTGGTTGACTGAACAGGGATTACATCCTTAAAGGAAAAAGACTCCCCCTTCCCCAGAAGCTATCAATCATCAATAGCATCAACCAGAGATGCTGTGAGTTCACTAAAACCGAGGCACTACAATGTCCAGAACCACTTCACTCCAATTCCCCCTGAACTCTAGCTCTTGGAATCCTCATGTCCACTCTTCTAACATGATCACTTGTGGACTGGTGGGGACAGGTGGAGGGTTGATAGAGACGTCTGTCCCATTTTACCTGAGCATTCCACAGACACTTATTCTCTGCATTTTGACAAGTTGTTAGTTTCTGTAATAACTGTATTAACTGCACAAAGAAACTGTTCTGGTGAGGTCTGAGCTGCACTGATCGATGAGTACGGAGATGCATATCTAGAAGGCAGTTTAATACTACATCCATTATGTAAAATAATGGCAGTAGATTCACCCCTGAAGGCTGTGTGCTGCCCACCCATGGTTCTTGCCCAGATCTACAGAAGCAGGCATGCATTTTCTCATGTGGAATGGGCTTTTAAAAGCAGTTGTGCCGCAAAGTCTATGCTGCTATTGCATTCATAGGCCTATCTTGCTACCATGCTCATTAGTGGATCTCACAGGTTCACAGTTGAATAAGACTGTTGATGATTCTTCTGCTAGCAGCCTAACTAGCATCTTCCAGTATTATGAAAGTTGGCTATTATGGGGGAAGTATTCTAGTCAGTTTCAACTTAGTATCACCAATTCCTATGATGAAAATGTGTAGTGTCTTTGCCAACAGAATAGGAAAAAACCTTGGCAGCTGTACATCTGACAGAGAATTAGTTTCTAGAACATAGCAAGAATTTAACAAAACTAGACACCAAGAACAAAAACCACTCAATTAATAACAAGGATATGGAACTGAACTGAGCATTCTCAAAAGAAGACATATAAATGGTAAAAAAAAAATATTTTCAAAGGTGTTTGCCATTCTTATCCATCAGGAAAATGCATATTCAAACTACTTCAGAGTTCATCTTATCTCAGTCAGAATGACTAAGACTAAGAAATTTGGTGCAAGCTACTGAGACCTCTATGGAAATTAGTGTGGCTGTTTCTAAGAAAAACTAGAAATATGCCTACCATAGAACCAGCTATTCTACTCCCAAGCATGCACCCATAGAAAGATTCAAAATAATGGAGAGACATCCATGTTGATTACTGCTCCATTGAAAATAGCAATAGGGACAGGCAAACAACCCTGACATCCATCAACTAATGAACAGATAATGAAAATATGGTACTTAAACACACACAATGAAATTTTATTCAACAGTAAAGAAAAATAGAGCTGGGAAATTTGCAGGTAAATGGATGTAAGTGGGAAGCATTTTACTGAACGAGGTAACCAAGACCGAGAAAGACTATTGTTTAAAATTTAGTGATTCTCCTTCTGGCTCTTCCACCCTCAATAATTCTATTTCTGCCGCATGTTCCTTGCCCTCCTATTTCTGTTCTACTTGTCGATTCCACTAAAAAATGCTTCTGAGAAAGTTAACATTATCTTCTAAATGTCAGATCCAGTGGATACATCTCAGCCCTTATCATTGGAGACTTTTCTATATTTTTGTAATTGGCTGCTATCTTCTCCTTAAGAAATGCATTTATTTCCCCCCTCTCTCTGTCTCTCTCTCCCTCTTGTGTGTGTGTGTGTGTGTGTGTGTGTGTGTGTGTGTGTGTGTGTATGTGTGTGTGTGTGTGTACGAGGAGGGCACACTAGCATGTACATGTATTCATGCCACAGTGCATGTATATGGGTCAGAGTTTAGCCCTCAGGATTCACCATTGGCTCTACCTCAGGTTGTCAGGATTGGTGACAGCCATCTCTCCTGCCCTATCTTCTCCTTTTGCCTCCATGATCACAGGCTAGTTGTTTGCTGTTCAAAAGGGCCAGTTCTTTGAGAAAAGGCTGTTGGGGTAATGAAAGCAAAGAGGCAAAGAAGATGGAGTCTCTCACCAACAAAGCCTTCTTCCCTAGGTACCCAGGACTATGCAGAAGGTTTTAGGGAAACCCATCAGAGAGAGAGGTGGCAGGGTACCAAGGGAAACCAGGACGGTGGTAAGTCTCAGTATTGTTATCTGTCACCCATGTCTGTCATGAGTTTTTTGAGCCTAAGGAAGGAAAAGTTTCTGATTAGATTGTCTTGTGATGCCTGTCTTTTTAGTGCTTTCTCCCAGAAATGGTTAAGTTGGCTATTTTTATTAGGATAAGAAAAACATGGTTTTCATGGAGAATGGAAGAAAACAGTGAAGGATTTCCTTTCCCAGAGGACCAGGAAAGAGAGAGAAACATTTCCTCCAGTGGACTTAGCATTCTCTGAGGAACTGTATAACCTGTGAGGTAGCTTCAGGCAGAGGTAGGTGTCTCGCACAACATGGCCAGTGGGAGTGAGTCAAAAGCAACCAGAGCTGCCAGCTTCACTCTTGTCTCCCACAGGTACCAGTTTCTTACAAATCAACCATCTCCCTTGGGTTTCTTTCTACTTTGAACATTTCTCCGGGTATCCTTCTCATAACACACTTCCTAGAGCTATCCCTGCCATGTGGCTACATCTCAGTGTTCTTTTAACTTCTTCTTCACACCCTGTCTTCCTCAGGGCTCATTATTCTCATTATCATTGGTTCAGGTGCTGCCTTATGATGGTGACCACCAGGTCCTCCTCCCAGAATAGATCTTTCTCCAGAGTTGGGTGTGTGAAACCATCTCTTAGAGAAACCTCTGATGCACTGCTCAAAGTCAACCCTCAAGGCATCGCCATTCATTATTCCCTCTGGAACTTACTTCTTTGTACATTTTCATCAGTTAATCTGATTAGAAACTGGGGTTCATTTCTATATCTTTCCTTCAAATACCATCTACTATGGTGCAGTCATCAAAGCCAGTAACGTTTGCTAAGTAAATAATATTAACATAACATTTTGTTAGCATGTATTTATTGCGAAAGATGATGAGTTTCATTATGAAAAATTGATCCATGCATATGTTGTGCTTGGATCATGTTCACCTGCTGCTATATTTTACCTACTTCCCTCCTCTTTTCCGGAATCTCTCTTGTATTTTTATATTACATTTATTTATTTGATAATGTTTTGAAACATTACTTTTTTCCTTTAATTTTGTATCAGTAACTAAATTTAGGCTTTTATTATCTCTCACTGAAACTTCGATAGAAATGGTGTCTTACTTGGTATCTGCTCGCAAACACTCTCCCACTAATCCAAAAGAAAGAGTGTCTTTCCTAGGTATGTGCCTGCAAACACACTCGACTATCCCTCACCATGTCTTGGCATGGATTTTTATGATGCCTCACAAACAGAACAATTCACTATGTGCATAGTAGGTTCCTATTAAAGCAATACCTCCCCCAGCATGTGGAGCTCCTCATGTCACTAGCAAATTTCCATTCACATTTCATTTCTTCTCCACTCCCTACCATTTACACTCATACTCAATAATGCTACACATATTTGCTTGTCAATTCTTTACAGTCACTTGACACGTTTGTTCCTTTTGCAATTCCTCTTCCTAGAAGATCTGACCCGGAATCCCAACCTCTTAACTGCCTACTTATTTTCAAGAACCAATTCAAAAGTCATGTTTATTGGGAATTCTTGCCTTAATCCTTAGTCAGGGTTAGATGACCTTCTGTGTTATAACATAGCATGCTCTGACTGTCTCACATATAACATGCTGATGTACAACTTTACCATAGCCTCACAGGGTGTCAGGGACACACAGCTGAATTAAATAAATGTAGTGATTATACTGATAGAATCCAACTGCATAAAGAAACCAACTTCCATTCATAACCTGATTTATGTTTTATTGTTTATGAGGCACCAAACTGGTAAATTTCTCTGATTTTTATCTAAGATGTGCAATATTTTACATACTTGGACTAAGATTTACTTGGGTTATTGTCACCATCAGATTCATGAGGCAAGTTGACCTTTCTAGCAATTATCTGGGTATTAGGAGTCCTTTAAACCCAATTACCACTAGACTAGACATGAATGACTATTTAAATTTCAATGTAAATTGATTAAAATAGCCCGATGTATTTCTGGGACCCAGTAAGAACTTGTGGTCTTCCTAAAGGAAAGCACCACTTGTGGGTGCTTTGTTAACACAGGAAGTTTTCTGGACAATGCAACTCTAGGTTAAAACAACAGCAGCAGCAACACTCAGAAGCAGACTAGAACATCAAAACGCCTGTTGATCTCCCACCTGGCTTCTGGTGGACCTAAGCTGACCTTCCCAATCTTTCCTTGTTTTCTCCAGTTGGACAGATGCACAACACATTCAGATGATGTTAATAGCCAGCTAAATAGGCCCAAAGCCTCTTGGCTGCCACCTCAGGTCTTAGAGACCATTTCTTGGAGCTCCCCTTTCCCAGATTTTTCTCCTTGTTGCCCATTTCTTCTCTTGCACAGTTTGGTTGAGCCTATTTATGGAAGAAAAAGACATGTACTCTTGAACTGGGTAAGCATTCTGACTTGCCACAGTCCAGGTAGCAGATCAAATCTCTTCTACAGAGAGTCCCCTTTATGACCATAGTCACTCAGGTGCTTCTGCGTGCCAGGTCATACTTATACAGATTTCAGGGCATCTGGTGCCCAATGAACTGTCATTAGTCTACTTGAAAGAGTGATCACAAATAGGGAAGGAATGATTTATGAGACTTCTGTCAACAAGTAGGACACTGTCACATATTCTGCAGTGATTCACTACTCTCTTCTGCCAGAAGCACAGGGTGTCTGGCCATGGGAGGCAGACATGTAACACATTCCTGATGGGTTGACTGTAGTCACACAGACATTCCAAAGGAATCTTGACAGTTAAGGGAAGGTCCATACATGAGTCTGTCACTAGGTTTCCCTGCAAGGTAAGCATTCATGCTGTTTTGAAGGGCTCTGATGGGATGTATGCAATATCCACTTCTTCTCCCTCTTGTTTCTGGCAGCAGATGGTGAAGGACAAGTTGCCATTGCTCTCCAGATCTGGTTCTTTCTGCTGTCAGAGAGGTCACTGTGGACATTGCAAAATGCAGATGTTTCGGCCTCTGGGGCAGTTAAAATCTTCCAATGCTGAGGACTTATCTTGGAACCATTAAACTGTAATTTCTTATTCTGCATTAGAATGTCTTCAAAGATGCTTAGATGGTCCAGTGCACAGTTGAGCTTAGCTGGATTAATATGAACTCTAGAGGCTGCAGGTGACACTAGACATCAGGTTCTCCCATGCCAAAGATCTTTGCCACTGGAGGGAGAACCAGTTTCTTTTATTTTGAGAAACAGTGTCTAGCACACAGAAGGGCAGGATTTGCTGAACTGGTGATCAGATAATTAATGGGAGAGACAGGCATAAGGGAGAACTGGCTGGATTGTTGGTAGGAAACAGTAGGGCTTCACCTAGAACTCCTTGTTTTGTGGTTTACTTGCCAAGCTAGTTATGTGACTCCAAGAGCGTGACCTTGAGCCCTTTGGGATACATGCCTTCCTCATGAAAAAAAAAAAGAGCTCTCCACAGTGACTGTGTTGCAGGGGTGAGTGGAGGTTGATGGATGTGTGGTGCTGGTGACAGTGTCTGTTTCACAGTGTGTCCTGGTCACCATGGATGTTGACAATGAGCATGGTGAGGCCTGTTGATGAATGTGAGCTGTGTGCTAGGGACCTCAAAATCATCTAGGATTGCTGGGCTCACTCTGCAAGGGCTCAGGGGACAGCTTGCACTTAGGGCACAAGAAGATGAGCATAGCACATTCTTTTATACTACAAAAGGAGGGAAGGGGAGGAACTAGACAAGGAGCAGGGTAGAATTAAAGATATATCAGGCATTGGAGGCCCTGTCCTTGACTTCTTCCAATGAGCTTTAACTTAAAAGAGTAAGAAAAGACCCCAAATGACCTTGTTTATTGATTTATTTGTTTGCCATAAAAAGATCCACATTCCCAGTCACTGCTTGCTCTTGCATGGTCCTGCTTCCAGCTGTAACAGAGCTTTACCCAGCCACCAGCATTTTGCTAGTTCCCCCACCCCCTCATATACACAATTCACTTAGCCACTTGATCATCACAGAAGAAATCTGTTCAGCATTTCCTCTGTAGCTGGAAGGAATCTTACAGGTCACGTGCCACCCTTAGACTAAAGCTACAGAATTATAGCTGCACCACTATATTATTATTATTTTTTAAATGCAACTTGGTGTTTGTCTCAAGTTTTAATCCTGCCTGGGAGCTAAGACTTATTTCATCAATTCCGAATGTACAGGGTCACCCCAGCAATTTTTCTCTAGTCTTCTGGCTTGCTCTTTTGGTGTATGGAATTTGCTTTTTATCTCACCCTAGCCTGGCTGTAATCTTTTTGTGTCCTTGTACTTCTGTGGTCCTGAGCACTTGACCCATGGTGTCCTTGAGTCATCTAAGGGATTTCTGTAGTTTCCTGGCACAGGCACTTAAAATGTCACAATACTGCAGCATCCCTCCAGAGAAGCATCCTGACTCCCCAAAATCCCAGGTGGCCATCCCTGAAGGGCATCTCCTAGCCTGAAAACAGACTCTCCATTTGCTGTAGGGCCTTTTCCCCCCACCTTTCCTGCTAAGGGGATTTTTCTCACATCCTCCAGAACTTGAGGAAAGGGAAAGAACACTCCTTCTAGACCAGAGTATAGAGGAAGTCTCCTGTAGAATCTCTAAGGCTAGGGATCAAGTGAGTGATTTTCATTTTCATTTCTGCTGTTAACAATGCCTGGAGGGTAGGTATCCCAGAATGCATTTGGCAGTCTCAGGAAAGGAGTAAGGAGTAAGGATAGATAAGGGATGGGGAGAAGGGAACCTAAAGTAGTTAACTTTAATAAGAATTGAATTTAGGAGTAAATATTCCTAATGCCCTGCCACATCTTTCAAGGTAAAACTGCCTCTTGAATGTTTGTGTTTTTACATGGCAGCCTATGCTAAGTGTTGTGTTCATAATTGGCTCTTCCATTTTTGCAATCGTCTTAAGAGGCACACATATTATTGAGGGGCTTAGAAAGAGTAATTAACTCCCTTGCATTATACAGTAGTGAGTGGCAGAGCCTGGATCCTACCCCAATCAGCTTGGCTAAAAGCCCATACTCTTAATGGCTGTGTTCTCATGGCTCCCCTCATGTGATTTATGCAGTAATACAAGACAAAACCAACCAGACATGTGTTTTCAAAATCTTAAATTTGCTATTAATATATAAGCATGGTAAGTAAAAGCATATTTTAGTAACTGTCATCATTCTGTGTGTAAAGGTATACTTCCCTCTCATTATGAGTGGCCATAGTCAGTTACTGTCACTTTTGTCCTGTTTCTCCCACAGATTTGTGTTGTTTCAAACCTGGGACAAACTGCTGTAGTGCCTACTTAACAAATCAAAGTGTACCTGGCCTCCAAGTTCTCCCAGCATCTTTCAGTCCCTACCTGTTACAGGATATGGCTCTCTACCCCACCCTCTTCCCTGAACTCTCTAGCCCAGGGGCTGGGCTGCCCTTCCCCCAGAGGCTCTTTCCTATATCATCCAGACATTTTGGTTACATGCCCTTTTTGTACCTTTGGCCTTGTTGCTCCCATACCTGGTTCTCTTCTCTGCCTTCTCCCTTCCCTTCCCTTCCCTTCCCTTCCCTTCCCTTTCCTTCCCTTCCCTTCCCTTCCCTTCCCTTCCCTTCCCTTCCCTTCCCTTCCCTTCCCTTCCCTTCCCTTCCCTTCTCTTGACATGGCTAGGCTCAGTCTGTTCATGTGCACTGTGGCCTCTCCCAGATGTCCCTGCTTCTACCTATAGTCTCCCACATTACTATAGTAAACGTTTTCCTCCACCATACCTGGGGTAGTCATGTCTTTTCCTCTGATTTTGGTTTCCTTTATTCATTTAATGGGTATCAGGTTTGAATGAAAATGAGATCATGCTTTCTCCAAGGTTTGATGGAGAAGAAGGAGTTTATTAGATGTGAGGGAGAGCAGAGTCACAGGCACTGGGAAGGTTCCAGAACAGGGAATTAAAACACCAGATTGAACTGGACCATGAGAAGAGGTGCAGAGGGGGCAAAACAGGAGGACCAAGAGAAACAGGATAGCATATGGTTGAAATGGCCGGGTTTATATAGAAAAGAGAAGCTGGAGTTAGGGAAGCAAAGCCCCTGGCCTGAAGAGGTTTGGGTAGGGGTAGGATGAGAAGCGCTGAGACTGGAGTGGGTCTCAGATACATTGGTATGCTAATAGGCACCACAGTTAGCCATTTGTTCAGGGTTTTTTTGGAACCTGACAAGGTTCTCTTCAGATGGCACACATGGACAGACTCTCTCTTGTTTTAGAATGGCCCATTCTCTGTAATTTCCTGGAGGCAGTTCTGGAATACCACTTCTAAAGCAGAGTCAAATATTCCCACCCACCTCTCAATTGTCCCTTGGTGCCTTCTCATGAAAGTGTAGTGGGCAAGAACATGCTATGAAATCTCCATGAATAAAGGAATGGATAAAGGGGGGTTGCACTTGGTGACACCGAGGCAACAATGAGAGACATTTAACTCTCACCCATGAGGGCAAGGCTCCAAAAGCTGGAACCAACTGCCTCCATGATCTGACATATCTTCTGTCCTACTGCTAATGACTCTTGATGAATAAACTAGGGATATATATATATATATATATATATATATATATATATATATTCCATAAAGTCAGGGCAATGTTACTATAAGTGATCCCCCCATCCCTGGGGGGGGGATCACTTATAGTAACAGCTTCTCCTGAATGTGGGGCCAGATGGCCTTTGTCCCTCATGATTGACCAGTTCTGTTCTCAGCTCTGGGGCTCTCTCTGTTTTCCAGACAACAAACAGGACAAAGCTGACTGGAGTAATTTAGCTCTTTCTCCCTCTCTCCCTCTCTCTTCCTCCTCCCCTCCCATTTTAGATTAACATACTTTTTTCAACTCTGCAAGGAAACTTCTGGCATTTGGAAAGTTAAGTTTCCTTTCATTCTAAAAATAAGCCTTAGAAAATAGATGTGACATGAGTTGAGACATTTGTTTGAAAGAAGATGCATTCTCTTTGCATTCAACACATAAATATCCCCACTTTAAAAATAAAAACAAAATGCCAGATAGCGTCAAGCACTTTAATCTTTGGCTAGTCTTCCTCTCCACACTCTACCTTTCTTCCTTTGCTTTTGAATATGCTGACTGCCCAGGCTACTTCTGCCCTTCGAATTCTACAGTTACCACTCATTTCCTCTGATGACAATCAATTCCTCCCCCTCCACTGCCTCTGCATATGCTTGCTGATGTATGCCTTCTTATGACTGTCTCACAGGATGCTTTTGACCACACAGTGTCCTTTTGCAGCAGAGAAATTTTTCAATATTGTAAGTTGGACCATGTTGCTTCTCTGCTTAAAGTCTGGCTACCTTGCATGCCTCTTCCTAAAACAACACTTTGCCAGGCACCTGTCAGGCCATCTCTTTGCCTCTGTCACTCCCCTAGCAGGCTGTTCCTTTGCACAATGTTAAGCATTTGCCCTGGTGTATTATGCTCTAGTCTTCCTTTCCTCTGGCTGAGCTAATATTCACCTAGGTATCAGCTTTTATATCGACTTCCCAGTTTCCCACCAGGTTTACAGATAACACATGAATGCCATCATGGACTTCACATCACACTATGTGTCTCAAAGATGCAGGCACTCTGATAAGCTGTGGCCTCCTGGAGAATTCTTACCTACTGTCTCCAGGGCAGCTAAGAAGGCTTTGACACATAATGTGTAATGTGTATGAATGAAAGAATGGATGAATGAATGAAAAAATGAGACTATGTTTTAGATTAGAAACTATCCAGTAGTATGATAAAATTTCATGAAAAGAAACACAGTTTTTGCATGATGGATTTAGAACTCAGTTTTATTTGAATGATTTCTGGCTAAATTATCTGTGAAGATAATTTTTATTTATTTATCTAGAATTATGTTGTTATTTTGCCTCACTTTAAAATTGTTTGTGGGAGTCTGTTAGGAAAGTGTGACAGGCATGTGTTGAATTGTGGTTATCTTTAAAAAAGTCTATATATACAAGATAATATCATTGTGTGTGACATTTTAAGAAAAATATTATAAATAGGTCACCATTGACTATGCTGTATCTCCAGCTAATTTTCTTGCCAGTTATCACAATAATTGGATCCTGGGTCAGTCTTTAACAGAAGAAGATTTGACAATAAAATGGGCATTTAGAAACTGTCTCTCCATAATTCTATCCAGAATAAGTCCTTGGGTAAATAGTGAGCCAATTAGAGGTGGATGTGCTTCTGAGATGCTAAAAGCCACACCAATGAATAAGCAGAGACATTTAAATGCCTGGGTGCTTCAGGAACTATGAAGTGACAGCCTCATTTTTGAAAGTCCAATTTTTAATTGCAGTGAGATTCTAGAGACTTCAGGACAAATATTTAGGCAGAGTAATTCAAAATCCAGAGTGAGTGACTATCTCAGTTAGGATTTCGATTGCTGTGAAGAGGCACCATGATCACAGCAAGTCTTATAGAGGAAAAGATTTAACTCTGGGGATGGCTTATAATTTCAGAGGGTTAGTCCATTATCATCATTGTAGGATGGAGCAACATGCAAGAAGATATGGTGTTAGAGAAGGAGCTGAGAGTTCTACATATTGATCCTTAGGCAGCCGAAGGAGACTGTGGACCACACTAGACATAGCCTAAGCATAGGAGACCTCAAAACCTGTCCCCACAGTGACACACTCCCTCCAACAAGGCCACAGCTACTTCAAAAAGGCCACACATCCTATTAATGCCACTTCCTATGGACCAAACATTCAACCACATGAGTCTGGGGTTGGGTTGGGGAGGCACATTCTTATTCAAGCCACCACAGGGACTATCATTTTTTTGGCAGCTAGGAAAAGCTGAGAACTCTGTGCTGCTCTGGGGAATAATCCCAGCTCCCTTCAAGGGGAGAGTGGCCAAAGCTGGCTGGCTGGAAGTTCCAGATAGGTCAGTCATTTCACTTTTCAATTACATATATGTCAGAACTTGATCATCAGTACTGCCAAAACTTGAGCTGATCAGTGTCATGGGCTGGCCTCCCATAGGTTGGCATATAATGTGGTGCACTTACCCATTGGTACTTCTCCTTTCAGTGCAGAAATCTCTGTTTTATGATACATGTCTTCACTCTCTGCTGTGACTAGACCTTGTATGTGCAAAGAGTAGAAAGAGGCATGCAGCAACATGATCTGACAGTTTCAGTGGGCTCACCACATTAAAAATTGTCTGGGATCACTTCAGACCAGCATAGAAGTGGCTATGAGAGGGGAGATGGATGTTCTAGGCTAGAGCTTTCCCTCCCTCTTCCAAGAGAGCTTATCTGTGTACCAGCCAAGAGAACATAGGCCCTGTTTCTTCAACACCACCTGGTGATGTTGGAAGAAGGCCCTGGCATAGCATTGTTAGAAGAAGATATTTTTAGCATTTTCTTTCTTCGAGACTAGATTTCTGTCTAGGTCATTCCCTCTCGGCCTCTTATTACTTTCTTTAGATAAAGTCAGGAGGAGTGGTATCTATTCATCTGCAGGCTGGAGGTTTGAGATGGAAACTGCCAGTTGGAAATGAACCTTTTTGGGTCTTCTAATGGTAGAATTGGGGCCCAACACACAAACATTTCTTTTCTTCACTGCTCTGCCATATTTTTGTTTTTAGAGTAACAATAATGAAGTAATAATAACCCCATGGTAGCTATGGCCAAACATCCCCTTACATTAGGAACACAGCTCACATGGCACATGACTTCTAGCTACTATCTTATCCCCTCAGTGGGTTCCAAATTCTGAAGGTCAAGGTGTTACTGTACCTTCTCCAACACCAAGAAAAATGAATAGACAAGCAAACCATTTGCCAGGGGTCCTACCTTTACAGCACCTGGGGAATAGCCTACTTCTCTGTCTCACTCAAAAGGTAGAAGAATCCCACTACCTCTGGCTGCACAGAAGGGTGTGTGATAGAGACCTATCTAAACCCTTCCTGCAGAGCAGATGCCCCCTGGAGCCTTACTGGGAGCTGCCCCCTGAGGTTCTGCCTGAGACACTGTTCTCTGGACTCTAAGTTCCTCCACACAGTTGTCTGTCTTAGGAAAAGGCTAAGTACCATAAAGCCAGAAGCGATAGTCTTTGCCTCTCACTTCCTTCCAAGGCCTGAAAGAAATCTCAACCATATGTCCTGATGTGCATTTTTCCAGAACACTGTAAACAGGGTATTTTTGGTCTGGTAGATGACTGTTCCTTTCCAATGAGGCTCTGCCTTCTTCCCATCTTCCAACCTTCTTGTGAAGTAGTTAGAGGGAGACCTGGGTTAGGGAAAGTGAATAAGGGCCCAGGTACTTTGCTTATGAAACTTGTGCTCATATGGTCCCCAGTAGTTTCCATGCACATTAAGTCATCAGTGTCCCAGGCATGAAGGAATGCAGGAATGTTCAGCCCATTTCATTTCTCAGGTGGATCATCTGACTGCCGAGGGACAGCATCACATCCAGATGTGTCAGTAGGGTATTTGGCATGAACTAAAGAAATGAAATGACATTTGTTTATTAGTGTGGGCTCATGTTCTCTCAGATGCCTGGTTTTAAAGTATTTTCTCTCACCAGGAAGATACATACAATGATTAAAAGCATACCCTTTATTTTTTCAAAATTGATAAGATGCTGTAGTAATTTATTTTATATGTCTAAGTAGTCAACTCAGAGTCTATTTTAGTTCTTTTTCTCTAAAATTAAAAAAGTAGCTGGGCATTGGAGGCACATGCCTTTAATCCCAGCACATGGGAGGCAGAGAGGCAGATCTCTGAGTCTGAGGACCGCTTAGTCTATCGAGCGAGTGCCAGGATAGGCTCCAAAGCTACACAGAGAAACCCTGTCTCAAAAAACCCAAAATTAAAAAAGTTTTTAAATAAATGCTATACTTAATCATAAAAGAATTCATCCCATTTTTAAAAGTTACAGATACCATAACCTAAGCCCACATATAGTGTTAAATTATAATGAACAAAGTTGTGCTTGCTCTACTGCCCCTGGGAAAGAGGGATCTTCTAAGATATCAGAGGCAGAGGAGCAAGCCACATCCAGAGGAAGTGGGTGAAAGAATATGTATGTAGCAAAGAGCAGTGGAGCCTCTAAGTCCCAAACAGGAACTCTTCTGATGACTTTGAATGAACCCTGCATAGCATGTCATGCTGAAACGATGACACAGGGAGCATTTCTCAAGAACAGCAAAGCCTCTGGTAAAGACAATTTTCTCACCTCACTTCATATCTCTAGAAGGGTAGACAATTTCCACCACCATCCAGAGGGTGACCTCAGAAGCCCCTAGCTGTGAGCACTCTCCACCTTCCTCTGCTCCCTGCATCTTCAATCCCATCTACCTTCCATCACCATGAGTCCTCTAAGACATCTTCAAGTTCTCTTTCTATCTTTTTTCCTCGTTGATACCTACCTAAGCTTTGCGGGCCTTGTCTCCTTCCTTTTTCACACTCCTTGTCTCCTTAGCCTTTTCTCAGAAGAAATGTCTACACTCAAACTTACCTGGTCGCTGCCATTTCACCACACTAAGTTGTCCTTGTAGTGAAGAGCTATGTCCTGAGAACCATGTGTGTTGTGCTAGCAAAGTTGTAGCTCTTATCCTGGATCATGAAATTGTTAACCTTTCATCTAAAGAGGAGTCAACTTTCTGTCCTCTACAGCTTTGACTTTGGGGAGTATGTGAGTGTGTAGATTCATCTGCTGTGGGCTCTGAGACAAGGCTGATTTGGTAGACTTGGCCAAATTTAGGAAGGGAAAAGCAATTCATCATGTTGTGTTGATCCATAAGTATGTCAACCATGAGCAGTAGTATTGGTTCCACAATGCTTTCCTCAGTACTCTAAAACATCACTAGGAGTATGATTTTATTTATTTCATAAATGTTGTCATTTAAGTCGCACTTGTAGTACAAATAATAAAAACCTAGAGACAGATATTGGGTTTCAAGCTGAAGATCAGAAAAGCAAAGCAGCCAAGCCACTAGAGAGTTCTTGCCTCTGCCAAGGTTCAGACCAAAGGGGTGATTCATGGAAGCTCAGACTGCCTTGCCCTCAGATTGCATCTCCAGACTGCAGTGTTCCTAGACTGCCTCAGATTGCTCTTGAGACTGAATGCCAGGTATGAGACATGCTTCTGTCTTATATACCTCTCTAGTGCTGGGATTAAAGAAGTGAGCTCTGTTTCTCTTTTATACTGATTCACTCTCATGTAGCTATGGGTGACCTTAAACTGACAGAGATCCATCTGCCTCTGTCTCTTAAGTCCTGGGATAAACAATGTGTGCCACTACTGCCTGGTCTCTATGGCTGTTGCTAGCTTTGCATTTTGATCTCCAGGCAAGCTTTATTAGATCATAAACAATATATTACCACAATTCCCCTTTTGTGTCTAATACAAAAAGGTTATAGCTAATAAAGAAAAAGCATATATAATAAGTACAATAACTATATATACACACGCAATAAGCTCGTCAACAATATCTAGTCCATTTGCATTTGACAAATTCAGAGAAAATACTCCCTTGTCTATCCTATGTTGATGAATCTCAAAACTTGTACCTAATTCACTTTCTATTCTAATTTGCACTATCAAATGACCTTTTTATGTCACTCAAACTTTAAGGAGTTTCTTTTCTGAGTCTGGTAGACAAAGAAAACTGTAACTATCTAGTCTCCAACTCCCTCAGAGACCCATGAAGGAAATAATATTAACTGAATAATCAGAAAGTGTGAGCCAATGAGTTCCAAAAAATGTGAGAAATGACAAAAACATCTGGCTGCCTTAAACAGTCACCCAAGGTTCCTCTGCAATGTTGGGGCATCCATCTTTGGCCTATTGGCCTAGAATACCTGACAGACTTCTCTATGAAGGAAGATTTTTTGAAGAGCTGTCCCAACTTGTCTTGGCAAGGTTGTACAGTCACTCTCTTTTGTATCCTGCTTGTCCAATTTGGACATCATACTGTCACCAGTTAAAGGAAAGGCTCTTTCACTCAGTGGCTTACTTTTGTTCCCCAAAAGTAAACTCCATGTGGAGTTTCTTCGATGCCTATCATCTTCTGTGAAGCTGATTGATGCTGCCAGGAAGAGACATGTCCCATTGTCATAAAAAGGAACCTATATTATTAAAACTTTTAAAATACCATATCCTGTAGATCTCTGAAGTGTCTGAAGAAGAACTGTCTTTCTAAAAATATATCTGTTTGACCTTGAAAACATACCTAATGTGACTGCAAGTTTGATTGTAATAGGTGAATAACTACTAACCTGTATTTCCCTACTATCCTATATAATGGGCAATAATAACTTTCTAGGCTTAGAAATTTGCATTGCATTGTTAAATGAGTTGTATAGGTACAATAAAGATCAGAAATGTATGTACAATATGTTTTAGCCAAATTAACCTCAAATTTGTATCAAAATACAAAATGTGTTTACAATATAAAAAAGTCCAGTACAATGCAAAATATTTAAAACTAGTGGTTGCCTTTGTAGAAGTAGATTAAATAATTTAACTTTCTACCTTATCAAACACTGTTATCATAATGGCATAAGTATTCATATCATCTCAAATCTTAGTTTTCAGCTATGTGCTCAGTAGAGCATATAAATTTTTTCAGATATTACTAAAAATTACTTATTTTCTATTGAGATTGATTAAGATTATTCATAAGAAAAACTCTTCTTTTTATACATCTTCAGGGACATTTTATTTTATTTGTATTTATTTTTTCCTTTTTATTATTTAAATTTAATCAAGCTTGTTTTACATGTCAATCCCAGTTCCCTCTCCCTCCCCTCTTCCCCTGACCCCCACCAGCCCTTTATTCCATGCCCTTTCTGTTCCCCAGGGAGGGTGAGGTAGCCCATGGGGGGGGTCTTTAAAGTCTGTTATATGATTTTGAGCAGGGCCTAGAACCTCCCCCATGTGTCTAGGCTGAGAGAGTTTCCCTCTATGTAGAGTAGGCTCCCAAAGTCCATTCCTGTATTAGAGATAAATACTGATCCACTACCAGAGGCCCCATAGGTTTACCATACCTCCAAACTGATATCCTTCAGGGGCACTTTAAATGCTGTTTGTTCTAAGGATCCCGTAGGCCATGCCCAACATCAGGTCTTAATAATTGATCATTCAATTCTATATCTACCTGAAAATACATTTAAAATTATGGAATTAAGCTGCAGAGAGTTTTTTGTAACACAAATTATATCTACCTCTGGTATTGTAGAAAAGTATGTAGTGCATGCATATCAAATGGAAAAGGTGCATATTTTGTAAAAAGGTTCTGTTAAATTGTATCTTCCAGAGAGAAGTATTTTAAGTTGGATTTCTTTTAAAACTTTTATCTACATATTATTGCTACCAACTGATATCATGTTAGAATCTTCCTCCAGGGATGAATCACTGTCTACATAGATATCTAAATGTTTATTGACACACATTTTCTTCTAAGAAACATTAATTTGAAAAGTCAGGGATCTGCCACTTAAAAAAAAAACACAGTCTATAGATGATCAAATATGGGGTCATCCCCTTTGCATATATTTACATGTCTTTCTTGCTTGCACACACAAATCTCTATGGTATGATTCACTTCCCAATCTGAGAGATGAGAAAAGGGAACTGTCTCCCTTCGTTCAAGCAGCTCTGAAGAAGTACTATGGACAGGTGGCTGATGAACAAGAGGAAGTAATCCTTCACAGTTCAGACAGAGCCTGGGAGTGCAAGATGAGGGCACCAGGATGGTTGAGTCCTGGCAGGTGTTCTCTTCTGGGTTGGACATGGTGCAGTTTTCTTTGCATCCTCACCTGGCAGAGAGCAGAACATGAAAGCAAGTGTTTCTGTCTCTTTTTATTGAGGCACTCTACTCCAGAGATTCAATAACTGCCCTCAAACTACACCACAGTATACCATCACCTATGAGGTCAGCTTTTCAATATAGGAATTTTAGAAGGATACGAACATTCAGCATTTTATGGAAAATTAGCAAAGATATGTAAATTATTCATGGTTAACATGGGCAGATATGGGGCTAAAAATCTAACTCTCTCCTTTCCCAGCCTGTGTTTCTGACACTTTGGTTCCTTTTCAATTTATGAACAGCTCACAGGCTCATATGCATAATAAGCCTACCCTTTATTATGAAGCCCCTACGAACTAACTACTCAGTAATTAAGTCCACGCTGTTCAGATTTTTGAGAGGGAGAGTCACCTAATAGAGCCCATGTGAATTGCCAACATGGCTTATGGTAAGCAGGTCCAGTGAGGGAGGGAAGGAGAAGATCAAATAAGATCTGGAAGTAGTGGGAATAATTGTTGGGCGCAAGAGTGGCTGTTTGCTTGCTGACTCCCTCCCTGCTCAGGAGGAGCAGGAAAGATCTCTAGGACCCCATTAGGTGTCACTAGGATTGCAAGCAACAGAGAAACCTCTTTCTGGTCTTCCCTGGTCCCCAGAGTCCTTCCTCCCTGCACCACGAGATGTTTTCTGCTCCATTTCCTCCTCGAGCCCTCAGCTCACCCTCTGAGCTCTCCGTTGTCTTCCCCATCATCCTAGCTGGAATAAAATATAACTGTGTCTGAAAAGTACAGAAATCAAAGCTTCCCTTGGGGATTTTTTCCCCCGTATCACCTGTCGAATTGAAAACTGGTGTGTCCTTGAATAGATATGTATTTCAGGCCGCAGGGGTGCTAATTTGCAAGGCCCATTACTCAAATAAAACATTAAAAAGAGACTTCCTCACGTTAGTGCTCTCGGCCTGTTTCCACTCCAGCACCAACAGTACTAGCGATAGGTTTCCCGTCAAGCTTCAGAGCCCAAAGTCAAGATTTATCAATTGGTATTCTGACTTTAACGTTTGCACTTTCATTATGTCTTTGCGTTGTGAGTTCGGCCACAGCTTTTCCAGCTTCTTACAGGCTGCTCCTTCTAATGCTTGAAGCTAATATGGAAGACAAAGTGGACATGGAGAATGCTCCTGGTGGTCCGGAGTGACCACTCCGCTGTGTGACTATCACATTGTGAGGCTGAAAGCCTTACAGGCGAAAACTCTGCAGGTGGAAGGTATACTCGGGGGCCCCAGGGTGTGGGTAGCCCTGCCGTGCTTTGCTTTGCAGGTCTCAGATATTTATAAAAGAGGTCCTTTATAAATTTTATAAATATTGGTCCCTCCAGCTTGGCAAGAAGATAAAAATTCGGCTGGAAATTCCATCTTCTGTTGTATTTTCATGGAGTTCAAATTATAGCATATATATATATATAATTTATACTAATTTATAATAAATTAAATATTTGCATATAACATAATTTCATAAAACTTCCCCAATGTCTGAGTAGCATGCTGCTCTGGGGAATATGACATAAATGAATTAATCAGTTCTCTGTCACTATTTACTTAGGTTGCTTCTGCTGCAGTGAGTAGCGTGTTAATACTAATTTACCTTGCAGGCTAATTCAGAAAAACGATCACTTTTATAGGACAAATTCCTTGAAATCGAAGTTCCGAGTCCATAACTATGAGTCTTCTAGAATGTTGGTTGCAACTTTCCACAGATGGAGTGTACATACAAACGACTCCAGATAATTTTCTTTGCATAGTTATGTTCATGCTCATAGCTTACACGATTCATATGGACATTGAATGCCAAAAACAACCATGAAGCGATCCTTGCTCAGTTTAGGTTTCTAGCTGAGCCCCGCTTAGGTACAAAAATGTGAAACTCAAACATAGCAAAGAATAAAAATTTGTGCTAGGATAGGAGAACCAGAGAGATTATTGTGCCTCTATGTCTTAGGTTTTCTCCAGTTATATGAGATATTTTTACACTTTAAAATTAATTAAAACATGATATACTTTGGGTCACAGGACAGTAGCTTCTATTTATACTGAGAAAGAACATTCATTTTTGCAAAATACTCAGTGTTCCTTGCTGTGTGATGGGAAAGATATTCACCTTACTGATAAATGGGATGGTTTCCAACCAAACCCTGCCTGGAAACTGGGAAAGGTGATTGTAATTTAGAGCAATTACGGCAAACTATTGCACCTGTAGAATTAGAGGCCATTATCCCGGAATCTTAGATGGATTAATTAATGAATCGGCAAATAAAGCCCATGATGAATTACGAAACACGGTATCATTATAATTTTATGATAAAGCATCTATCTGTATCATATTACATTTCCAAATGAAACAGTAATGAGTCCCTCAACATCTTAAACGAAGTCCTATGTCCTCCCAGACATAAGACAGGAAAGCAAGGGAAGCAAGGGGCAAAGGCAGAGGAAAAAGACATGCCCTTTTATTTTAACATGACGACATGTTGGAAGTGTAGAGGCCAGGCGGTGACGATGGTTTAATATCCTGCAGTGCTACAGGGAAAAGGCATCACCCACATCAGAGTGAAGACAAGGTGCTTTAAAACCATTTGAGCCAACACGATTTTAAATTCATCTTATAGTCTTTTAATTTTTTTTCTTGGTAAATTGCATGTATTCTCCTTTCCTTTCCTAGCTTCCAGTTCCCAGTGCCTACGCTCCACATCAAAACTGGAAACCCTGCAAGAAGCAGGAACTAAAATTGCTTTTCAGTGGGTCCGATTTCATGCTGGGCAGGAAACGGGAGCTAGGAGATGAATTGGAAGGCCACGCTTGTCAGCGAATGAAATGTGATGAACCTCCGAGTTTTATTGACATGCTGTGGAGGAGCTGGCTACAGCAGCTGGCGTGGTATCTTCCTAATCCTGTGTTCTTGGGGTGGGAGTTTGACCCAGTGTGTTCTGTTAGAAATGATACATATTTATTAGATGCTAGAGCTTAAAAGAGAAAAAGAATGTGCCCAGTATCAGACACTTTCACAACCAAACCTTTCTTTTATTAAAATAAATAGACAATTTCAGTGCAACCGCTCTTCCTCAGAGCAGGAATTACATTAAGTGATGACCTTCCTTTTCTACATGGAGATGCTCTATATAACCACTTGTTGGGGAGGATGAATGTGGGGGAAGGTGGGGCACCTGTGGAGCATTTTATGGGTTCCAGAAAGCTAGTCTGCAGCCCAGAGAATCCTACAATTCTGCTAATTACATCCCTCCTCAATTTTGCCTGGATGAAATCAATTGCAAACAATACCAGTATCATTTTCCTCGGTACATTTTTGTGTGATATAGTTGTACTCCCAACCTTTCTTCCTCTCCAGGAATGGCTTCCTAACACTTCCCAAGAGACACTGGCCTTCACAGGTGAGGGACTATGAACGGCAGGCACACAAACATACTATAGTGAGCCCGAATTCTTTCAAATAGACTATAACAACCATAGAGCCAGAAAGAGACCATCCTTAAAGCAGTCTCCATATCTGGTTAAGTACAGATTTTTTTTTTAAGTAAACTACTGTGTGTGTGTGTGTGTGTGTGTGTGTGTGTGTGTGTGTGTGTGTG